>NC_089787.1:36633123-36660623 GCF_040412425.1 Macrobrachium rosenbergii | reverse complement strand
TTCTTAGCCACGTAAAATAAGTCTAATCCTTCAGGCCAGCCTTAGGAGAGCTGTTAATCAGCTCAGTGGTCTATAAAACTAAGGTATATAATTATATCTATTTATACATATACATTTATATATATACATATATATATATATATATATATATATATATATATATATATATATATATATATATATATACATACACACACACACACACACATCCAAATGTCTCAAATACTTCACGGTTTTTAATTAACAGCATCTCATTCTCTTGCCACCATTCCTTTATCTTTCTACCACTCGCTTTCCCCTCTGTCAAGTAATTATTCACGCCTACAACATTCCTACCTTTTACGCCATCAGCATAGCCTCCCATCCCATCAATAGCAACCCTCTCCCCTCCCATATCCCCTCCCCTCCCAAACCCCTCCTCCTACCAACAAAGGGTCCAACCCCTACCCTGAGGGAACCAAATAAAGGCATCAGGACCTCGACAGCCGGAGTCACTTTAAATCCCGAGGACTAGTCTGGATGAACCCCTGGGAGGAAAGGGAGAATAATAAGGTACAAGAGAGAGAGAGAGAGAGAGAGAGAGAGAGAGATCAACCGGAACCAGACAATGACTAAAAACAGCGAGGAAAGTCTTCGGAGTTCGACAGCGTAGTTACTTATTGGATATATGACGCAACGCTAACTTTTGCCAGTGCCAAGTTCAGTTGTTTGGCTGGAGGGAATGTGATTGAGTGAATGTAGCACCACGGTAAAGAAAGGTTTTATAGATACAAATACACACATACACACACATATATATATACACACATATATACATTTATATATATATATATATATATATATATATATATATATATAAATATAAATATACACATATATATATATATACAGTATAGAAATATATATATATATATATATATATATATATATATATATATATATATATATATATATATATATATATATATATATCCGTGTAGTAAAAGACGGACAGAGAGAGAGAGAGAGAGAGAGAGAGAGAGAGAGAGAGAGAGAGAGAGAGAGAGAGAGAGAGAGAGAGAGAAGTCTTATCTAATGAGTAGGTTCAATAGAGTGGGGTGAGGATTACCTCTTCGACGCCCTTGCGTTTTAAAAAATGTCGTATACACTTTGACCGTACTGATCACAAACTTGAATTGTATTTTATATCTCTCTTTTCCTCACTCTAGCTGCAACACACAACAACAATAACAACTAGGTACAAAATTCACTGCTTGTGTCAACAGAGGCATACCAAAATTTTATAGAAACGAGCCTTAATTACTCCTTCCTGGTCGGGACCGAACTCTAGGTTGATCCTGTTGTGAAAAAAATACGAGGACCAATCAGAGCATCAGCAACGTTATTGGACCAAATTTGATATTCTTATATGGTTTACCTGTTCAGAAACGAGATTTTTGGCACAAAACTCTAAAATTAATAACTAGGTAAAAGAAAATGGAGTCATACATGTATATATCTATCTCTGTCTATCTGTCTATCTATCTGCCTGTCTATCTATCTATTTATCTATCTATCTATCTATCTATCGAGTATATATATATATATATATATATATATATATATATATATATATATATATATATATATACATATACTGTACAGTATATATATATATATATATATATATATATATATATATATATACATATACTGTACAGTATATATATATATTACATAACAACTTAAACTGTATGTGAGAGAGAGAGAGAGAGAGAGAGAGAGAGAGAGAGAGAGAGAGAGAGAGAGAGAGAGAGAGATTCTCTAAACAAATAATGAAATTAAACTTACTTTCACAGTAAGAGAAGAAAAATAAACTTTTAGGCACAGAAAATACTCAAAGGCTTCTTTAGCAAAAATATAGTTGTGACTTTTTCTATATTTATATTTCTTTGTAAAACTATGGACCCTTAATGCGGCTGCATCCCGGTTCCTTCGAACAATGCGTGAACAACCTTGAACCTACTTTGCATAATTATATTTACATGTAAGATTTTTCGTTTCTGGGCCACAGTTCTATTTTCGGTATTTCTTACTTATCATCTCTCCTTGGAAGGGGCGTCGCATCTATTGGAAACAAACGTGAATATCCTTTACCTTTGGATGCTTTGTGGAATGTTTGATGTAAACTGATACCGTGGTTTTGGCGAAGTAGTAAGTGGGATAAGTTTCACCCAGACATATACAGTATATATAGGTATCAACGAACAATCACAAAAATATACACGTGATTCGTTATCAGCTGAAGACAGGAAAAGCTTGAAAAGAAACGACAGACTGCCAAGTACCTTCGTGTAATTAACACATCTTCGGGGCACAAAGATGTGCCCCGAAGATGTGTTAATTACATGAAAGTGCTTGGCACTTTGTCGTTTGTTAATTACATGAAAGTACTTGGCACTCTGTCGTTTGTTAATTACATAGTACTTGGCACTCTGTCGTTTTTAATTACATGAAAGTACTTGGCACTCTGTCGTTTGTTAATTACATGAAAGTAAATTGTCATTTGTTAATTACATGCAAGTACTTGGCACTCTGTCGTTTGTTAATTACATGAAAGTACTTGGCACTCTGTCGTTTGTTAATTACATGAAAGTACTTGGCACTCTGTCGTTTGTTAATTACATGAAAGTACTTGGCACTCTGTCGTTTGTTAATTACATGAAAGTACTTGGCACTCTGTCGTTTGTTAATTACATGAAAGTACTTGGCACTCTGTCGTTTCTTTCCAAGCTGTTCCTGTGGCTTCAGCTGATACCATACGTACACATACGTCCGGACGTTGGACAAACCTCGATCGGAAATACTAACCAGCTTTGGTAGCTGTAAAAGACAGATAAAATAACACAAAATAAACATAAACAGAATCGTCCGATTAGACAACGCCGTTTGAGCATAACGAGAAACGTCATCCCTCAGGGAGAACCCCTTCTTCACAACTTTTTACAAGGTCCTCCCAAGTTCCCCGGCATCACGCTTCTCGAAAAAAAATTTTAGAGAAAAAGGGAAAAGGACGCGACAAAACTAATCTAATCTTTACATGGAACTGAAAACGTTTCCCTTTTTTATTTTGCCCTTTTGTTTTGTCTTTGAAGAACAACGTTTTCGAACCACTTGCTCTGATTGTTTTAGGAACAACTGTGCTGTTATTTTTTTGTTGAGAAAAAAAAAAAACTTTTCAACTACTCTTTGGTTACCGAGTTTTTTTTTTTTTTTTGCCCAGTAAGACTTATGACACGAAAGCATATGTCATGGAACATTCTTTTAACGGGAAAAAAATTCTTTACTTTTATATTACTAAATAGGATTGAAAATACACTTCAAAGCAATGCCTTTCATACATTTTATTTTATGTGCTTATTCAACGTGTGTAAATTAAGACTTCTAAGTTGATGAGGAAGAAATTAATTTCTTCTAATATTTGTGACCAAGGAATGTATTCTATCCGGGTTACTCCTGTCACTATATGATAAATGGGAGTGAGGTTAGCATTAGGCTTCATCCCAGACTGAAAACATTACAAATTCTGTAATTCAAACATTACAAATTCTGTAATTCTCTTTTCTGTCCTCGCTCTTCTTTTGATAATTAAACGCCCTCATTAATGACATATATTTTGTATCAGGAGACAATTTAACTTTGTTGAAACTAATAACAAGGAGAGCTGATAAATTTTCTAAGGACTTTATAGACCAAATACTAAATAATAAACTTATACTAGTGTGATCACAAGGAACTATCTGGAAAAAGTCAGAGATAATGGCATGATAATACAACTAAGTTCCCAGGATATTAGTATAAACGACGAATGGAGCGAACAGATTCATCACATAACTTGTTCAGAGTTATTATTGACAGTGGTTACCCGAAAGTATGTTCTTTCAAGAGAACATAAAGCATGGACAATGAGTTATTAGTAATAAAATAGGAAAACAACAATAGGCATGTTGTATATTTTCATACTACCGTGGTAGTGTATAGTTATATGAACTGACATCTGGCATTGCAACTAAATGAACCGACTATTTAACTCATACACTATGGGCAAGATAGTACACCAGGGAATGCTAATGCATAAAAAAAATACAGATATACCCTGCATGAAATAACAGCAGGTATTTTACAACTAAGTTTAAGCAAAGCCTATATTTCTGTCTTAGGACACTCAGGGTATTTCCGTATTCCACTAGCAGATTTTGAGATTAATTGAATCATTACCTTATTAAATTACACATCACCAACGAAAGGAACAGCATAAGTAGCTAAACTGGCGGAACAATTTTCGGTCATAATAATAATAATCTAAGGCTCTGAATGGCATGCATGCAAGCTGTTAGATATCCCTTCAGCTGTATTTCATTAAAAATCCAATAAATTCTGAAAAAAATACCCTTTGCGTTCTACTGAGACTTTGCAACAAATTTCACTACTATGTAATCCCGAAATAATCAAGTGCTCTTGGTAAACCAGATAATGATATTAATAACAATAATAATAAAAAATAACCCAACTTCAATATTCTCTCGTTTTGTTTGGTTAATAAATTTATGTACTATAACCTCCCCCCACCCTCTGACATTCAGTTCAACTGACTATGATGTGTGGAGTCAAATTTCCAAGCGAATTAACCCACACTAGTTCACGGGGTTGGAATAAACATTAATCTCATGTGTTTTGGTGTTTGTTCCAGTCGAAGTGAACACGACGCATCCAAACAGCGCGTGTGATTTGTGGCAGGTTTCATCCGACACAAGTTACGAACAATGAACATTTATTTCGGCCCACGCGCCCGAATGCAAATCCGGAAGGGACAGAAACCGTATTATGGTCTGATATGGTTTTGTTTCCTTTCGATTTCGTTTTTCTGCGTCCGAACTGAGAGGGATAATCGTTGGTTTTTCATGCAGGTGGCACAGAAATGTATCACGAACATTATTCTTCAGTGGCACATTTGGATACAGGAAGGTAATGTATTTTTAATCTTTACGAAAGGTTCAATACCACTCTGCGTAATAATGTGTATGTTTGTGCTTGCGCTTGATAAAGAGGTACTGCGCGTGCTGACGATATTACTTCCAGAGAGAGTTACATAACGCTTTCTTACTATCTTTAATTAATCATTTGAGAATGAAAGTATTCCAAAATTTCTTAATTTCATTTATTCTTTTACATCTGTTAGTCACAATGAATAAACGGTTATTCAGTATTCAAACAAGCAATTCTCGAAGAACAAGTTTTATATATTTCATCTTAATATTTACACAAGAATCGATTTTGAATCTAGAAAACTTCAATAATGCCTAAAAATGAAATGCTAAATAAAAAAGTAACAACTCATCGTGAGTTTCCTTGAGAGCAAATGATTTATATAACTGATTCTTCTGTAGGAATGTGTTTTATGTCTTCTTCCTTTGTCTAATAATTAACTGAAATGAACCGAATATAGAGTTTAGGACAAAGGCCAAGCACTGGGACCTATGAGGTCACTCAGCGCTGAAATGGAAACTGACAGTGAAAGGTCTGAAAGGTGTAACAAGAGGAAAACCTCGCAGTTGCACAATGAATCAATTGTTTGGAGAGGGTGGAAAGCAAGATGGAAGAAAGAAAATATGAATGGAGGTACAGTAAAAGAAACGAAAGAGGCTGCAGCTAGGGGCCGAAGGGATGCTGCAAAGAACCCTTAAGTAGTGCCTACAGTGTATCGCATGAGGTGCACTGACGGCACTACCCCACTACGGGGATTAACGAGACTACAGCAAAGGAGAAACATCCAGTTACGAGTTCTTCTCTAAGGACCTTAAGATTTATATGAGAAGCCTTAAACAACGTCCAAATCATCTACTAAGGTTTGCATAAATATTCTTTGAAATATCACAAACACTGCACATCAGCTCTAAACTGTCATTAGAACCAGAACCTATCTTGTGTGCCCTTAATATTTTATTGCGTATGAGCTGCGATCATCTTTAAGCCTTAAGAAATTCACCTTAGAATATGCCAACAAGGTTAACGCGTTTATACAATACATTTTATTTCATTAGTTTTTTTTTAGTTTTCCAGAAGCATACTCCATAATGGTTTTCTACTTTACTCACATCATACTCCCCAAATTCCCTCATACCCTTGTTCTTTTGCCTATCTGTTTCTAGCAAAACTAATCTCCAATTAGTGTTTGGTCGTGGAGAAGAGAACTGGGTTGTAACGCAGGCACTTGATATAACCCTGTACATCAGTTACGTTGAATATGGATGATAATTATAACCATCGATTAAAACTTCTGCTGTCAAGTGGGTGGCATTTTTATGTTGTTTACTCCATTTTAACAATAATGGTAATTTACGCGTAATGATGATTTTTTTTTTATAAAACTTTTATCCCAAATCGAAAAACAGAATACAGTAACTTACTTTTCTTTCTACCACCATATTATCAGGTGAAGGGTGTATTTGGTTTAATATACACACGTGCGCTATAAGAAAAATGGACCCTGAACCTGGACAATTCAACGCCAGAATGTTGAAGAGCTACTGGCTAACGATCTATAATTTGCCTCGAAATTACGTCGATCACCTGAGACAGAGCTTTACAAATCCTATCATTAGATTCGGACCGTAATGATCAGGGAACTTACACTAGTGTTCCCAACATTTCTGATTACTATTTTCAATTCATTTGCATCGTCCAAGTTCTTCCAGACACTTCGTCACTGTTACTTCAGTCTTAAAAAAATAATTTAAACACACACACACACACAAAGCTGCAGAACTCTCATCAAATTTAGCATGAATTTTTCAATGAAGATTCAATGACAAGTCACTTGTTCTTAAATTGGAAACAACATACCCTATCCTAAACTACATAAGAAGTTCAAAATAATAATAATAATAATAATAATAATAATAATAATAATAATAATAATAATAATAATAATAATAATAATATCTATCATGCAATGAAGAAGCAATTACTCGACAATACTTTAATAATTATTGTGGCGTTCACTCTTCAATAATAATAATAATAATAATAATAATAATAATAATAATAATAATAATAATAATAATAATAATAATAATAAATTCCTTCCTCATCACAAAAGCACCTGATAATCTATTTGTATATTATTTTCGAAAACAGTGGGCCTCAGAATTTCCCAATTCCTTCGTTAATTTTTGAAAAACGAAATCATTCGCTTCAGGCGGCACGTTTGCCTGTTAATTGGACAAATTGTTTCGGTGAAAATGATCGAACAGTTGCCGATTTTGCACCGTCATGGAACGGTTAATCAAAATGAAAGTACGTTATACAATATACGAGTATAACAGTAACGAGAGAGAGAGAGAGAGAGAGAGAGAGAGAGAGAGAGAGAGAGAGAGAGCAATAAATTTCTTCGTTGACAAAATATAACTGGACATGCATTGAATATGTGTTTATCATTTCTGTGAGAGAGAGAGAGAGAGAGAGAGAGAGAGAGAGAGAGAGAGAGAGAGAGAGAGAGAGAGAGAGAGAGAACTGAATTTCTACAGTGGTAAAATATTACTGAATGTATACTGAATATGTATTTATCTTTGTTGAGAGAGAGAGAGAGAGAGAGAGAGAGAGAGAGAGAGAGAGAGAGAGAGAGAGAGAGAGAGTACAGTAATATTTAATCAAACCTAAATGATTATTTACTTTTTTCATTAGGCGAAAGTTTTTTTTTCAATGTGTCTGGGAGGACCCGGCTGGTATGGGATGAGGAAGAGTTTCGGGGGGGGGGGGGGGGACGGTGGCGGGGCGGCTGGCTACCGAATCCCTGCAATCAGAATAATACTGTTTAAATCACATGGCCGCTGGACTCCGCCGAATACAATTTGCTTATACGAAACAAAACACACAGGAAGCAAAAGTTGGTACACTTCGATAATTCACTACCCAGAAAACATTGTTACACCTAGTATACTGGAATTATAGGATTATACGGCACATTATTATTACAGCACATGAAATAATGCAAGTATGTGATTTGACAGCATATCTCTATGTTTACTGCTCAAGCATTAAGCCAGATTCAGACTGACGTCCTTTGATACATGATTACATAATGATAAAGCTTCCATGTTAGCTAGTGATCTGTCGTCAGCTTACATGCACTTGAAATAACTGTACTGTTATTAGAATTTTTTTATGGATAAATCTCTGGCGTTTAAAGTAAAATCAACAATTTGCAGACTGGCAATAATGATGTGATTTGATTCAAAAATATATTTTGTCTTGTAAGTAACTGAAGCTGTTTTTAGATTCTATAAACAAAACAACAGCGAATTCCGTGTCACGTGGAATCGCTGTTTTCTAGTGTAAAATGATACATCAGTTAAATGAAATCGTTATCAATGACTTAGTCCATTTCGTACCATTTTACATTTATTACAAATTACACATGAGCGTTTTTGTACCACATTTCATAAAAACAATCATAGCTTAAACTGAGATGTGGTGGTTAAAGAGGCTCATCAAATGAAAGAGGTTATTGAATTCAGATTGAGTTGTCCCTAATCTTTCGCTGGTAACCAGACATTTATAAACTTAGGAACTTTACTGGCAGCGTTTGCGATTAAAGGGAGTATGAAGAGGTAATAAGAGTAGTGATTTGTGGTTTGAGGACATGACAGTTTTAGTGAAGGAGAAACTAGTGATTATTTGAGATATATACAGTTGCATGACAAGAGAATATCAGGTACAGGTATTCAAGAAGATGGATGGAGCAGTCCAAAAGGTGACAGAAAAAGTAAAGCGAGTAACGATAACGAAAGCAGAAAATGGACTATTGGACGAATGCTACTCTATACGGAAGTGAGTGCAGACGCGAAGATCAATAAGCATTTCTGAATTCCAAAATAAAATAAGCAAATGGAAACATGCTGTTGTACTTGAATGCGGTCTTAGATCAATGGAGTGATTATTATGGGAACCTCTTGAATGCAAAGGACTGAAAACTGTTCAAGTTTGAGAACTGGAAGTGACTGTGAGGGAAGGAGGACAGCTGAAGAATGAAAATTACTTTCGATTCTCTTCAGTGATTTACCATACATTTCGTACCATGCTATATTTATTAGAAAATAATTCATAATAGTGTTTGTACCTTTTCAAAGTTAAGATGGAAAGAAAACTTTGCACAGCATTTCGTAAAAACAATTATATATAGCAAGAGATGATGTTTAAAACATACCATCCAATGAAAGAGGTTATTGAATTCAGATTAAGACGTCTTCAATCTTTCGCAGGCAACCAGACTTTTACAGAGTTAGGAATGGTGACCGGGAGTTCTTGTGGTTAAAGACCGGTAGGAAGAGTTAATAAAGCCAATGATTTGTAGAATGAGGACATGAGAGTTTTTGTGAAGGAGAAAAAAATGATTATTTGGAATACAGTTGCATGACAAGAGAATATCAGGTACAGGTATTCAGGAAGATGGAGGGAGCAAACAAGAAAAGAGTGAAGGAGAAAAATAAAGCAAGTAACGTAAACAGAAAGCTGAATCATAGAGCGAATGCTATTCGATACGGAAGTCAGTGCAGGCAGTCAGATCAATAAACATATGAATCTATCAGTCGAGAAACATGCCAAACGCCATCCTGGCCCAAAGTATTTTTTAATTTAATTTATTATATTTTAAAAATGGCACTTGGCATGTTTCTCGACTGAAAAGCTCATATATGAATTTAAAAATAAAATACGGCAATGGACTATCCTAAGTGAATGTGATTTTAGTTCAATGAAGTGGCTACTTTGAGGATTTGTTGAACGTGGAGGATAGAAAAGTGACCTAGTTTGAAAGTGAGGAAGTATCTTCCAGGGATAAGGAGAACAATTGGGAAGGTGAAGAATGAAAAGATACTGATGGGAATAAAAGCGAAATGCTGCGATATAGAGGTCTTAGTGAGAAGGACTGGCTTTCCAGGGTGTTAAGGTATATGAGGAAGAGGGAAAAGTTCCAAAGTAACGGCTGAGAGGAGTAATTCCTTTGCATGAGAGATAGAGAAGATTGGAAATTATTGAGGCAAACATTACTTAATAAGCAAGGGAAAGCATGCGGTAAGATTCTGATAAAGTGGGGCAGATGACAGAAGGACTGATATCTGAAGAATAATGTGGTTTTAGGCAAGGGAGAGTGATTCGGGATCAAGTGTTTATGATAAAACAGTTTTGTTTGAGACGTACGAAAGAAAGGGAAAAACGACGAAGTCTAATCTTAATTCAACGACTCTGTCATGCACTGTATAATTATAGACAATCTGGAGAGTTCTGAAGATGTATGGTACAAGGGATAAATTGTTGAGAGCGATATAAAGCTTTTATATTGAAGTGAAGCGTGTGTTAGAAGACAGGGAACTGACTGGTTTATAGACATGGGTGTGAACAAAGACAACCCAGCCCGTAAGTTTGGAGTTTGGTAAGGCGATAAAGAGATTAAGAGGGCTGGTGTTGACACCGAGAGGAATCTGAATGCCGTCTGGCCGGCTTTCAATGGCAAACTCACCGTGGAGATCAAAGACCAAGGTGTGGGATCCCTCTAGGAGGGAGCCCTTTGAAGTGGGAAGTGATTACTTTGTGGTGTTATTGTGCTGAAATCAGCCAGGTAATTCCATTGATTTTAGTCACTTATGAAACTAGCAGAAATCTATCATTTTCCATTCCTACGCATGGAAATAAAAAAAATAAACCACTTATAAATTTTGCTCTTGAAGATTTCAAAACCACTGAAAAGTTAAAGCGTAAAGCAACCGCTTCAGCGCTTAACCTTATCATTCATGTGTTGCCTTATTCACCAGACTTATAACTATCGGTAAACTACCGCCATAAACGTCAGTGAATTAAAATTATCAGGTGGACTTATCAAATTTAGGCCAAACACATATCATCTTTACCTTTCCGCAACATGATAGATTTAAAACTTCAGCTTTTCTTGAAGTCTAGCTCAAGGTCTTTTTTTTATGAGATAACTGGTGATCTTTTCATGTGGATACACTCCTTTATATTGATATTTTTTTATTATAAAATGCAATACCACCATTTTCAACTTTTTCAGCACAACTGGTAAATCTCAATTATTATTCCGAATTTTCAGATCAAAGTATCTCAGTTTAGCTATGATTCAATGGAGTCAGTTGTCAAAGTGAATGAGAAACCAAAGCACAGATACAATGAGTTGGAAGGAAAGAAAAACAATGAAGCACAATGGGAAAATAATAATGCGGGGCAGACCCACTTGGCCTTCATTGTCGAGCAACCATGGGCTTCGTTCATTAAAACACGGTGATCAGGTTTGCAGAGGAAGAACTGATTTTACATTCTAGTTACCTAATAAAAGCGCGTTTTCGAGGAGAGTTTGGATAGCACAATCGTCGTTGAATGGATGAATAAAAGGGGAACAATGGCTCAGAATTAAAACAGATAAAAGGTGAAAATGTAATTCAGAAGAATTGCAAAGAGCATAACACCATATTGTTTTTCATGGGGAACCGAAAATAGGACGGACAAACTAAAGTCCTTTTCCAGACCAGGCCTGAAGAAAAAAGAAAACGAAAATAAATATTTTGTAATTAAGTGTGTGTGTGTGTGTGTGTGTGTGTGCGTGCGTGCGCGTGCGTAAGTGGGTGCATGAATAAGTGCGTTCAGGTATTGTATTTATCCCTTTTGTCGAGAAAAACTTTCCCGAAACATCAATTACAAACAAAATATTGGAGTTTCTGCTTGTCAGTCACTTTCTGTGTGTCGCCCATCACTGCACCCAGCTGAATTTGGGTACTAGCGTCTGCTACGGCTAAGATAAAGGCGTGGGGCTCGAGACCTCATCCCTGGCTGAGAAACTGGAATGCCGTATCTGTCTACAGCCGCCCACTCCTGAATACGAGATGTATGATATTCGGAAATTAATTCCCACTGTATTTTGCTCTACTTCGACCACCAAGGCACAGCCCCTATAATTAAAGCTCCCATTCACACCAAAATATATATTCAGTATTAATTTATAACGCGCTACCTCCCTTACCCTCATCTACATATTGTAACACCTCCCTATAAGGTGGCAGCCCTTTCACGCCACCGAACACTCGTTGCCTATCTATAACGTGTTAATTGAATTACTGCCGAACATATGCTGGCAAGTGGGAGAAGTTTCGTTCCGCTGGAAGTTACGTAGTGGTTGAAGTACAAAAGAGGGGAAAGGTTCGAAGTTCTAAGAATGCAGAGCTTTTATTTGCCTTACTGACGTCCATGTTTCGCTTTTGTTCCATCCCTACTAAGTGTATTTCTGTCATTTAACAGATGAGAGCAGTAAATAGCATCTACCTTTAATCTACCATGTATTTTAATGCTCAAATTGAGATTTCAATCTCTCTGTTCATGCTCTTAGATCCTCCTTCTACCGACACATTTGGAATACAAGAGCAAATGAATAAAGAAAACCGGCTTCTCAAGCAGGATTTCATCACAGTATGTTTATATCAGGACAAGACTATTTTATATAAGTAGAGACCGAAGCCTTAACGCCAAAATACGAACAGGATCGCTGAAGCAAAATTTGAAGCCAAGATGAATAAATACACATAAATAAACTTCAATACCTGACACAACTGCGATAATGATGCCATCAAAACATGATTTTGCAATCCTGACTATTTTTCAGTCCTTGACGATTTTGAGGAAATGCTGACCCGATATTTTCCATGAGCTAACGCTCCTGGTTTTATTTTACAATAATAATAATAATAATAATAATAATAATAATAATAATAATAATAATAATAATAATAATAATAATAATAATAATAATAATAGAAATTGGCGATTTTCAACCGATATTTAAGCATTTCTGGGTAAATAGCATCTGAATCAAAATGTTCACTTTATTTTCACATTATCGATCTGAAGTAATATTTTCAATAATTCTGAATGAAACAAATCAAAATAAATTTTCAATGACATAGTAACAATATAAAGTGATTTTGCTGGTAATCGTTAATGGCGCAATACCTTGTGAATTTGCAATACCTCATAAACACCCTAATACAATTTCTTCAATAATTATGACTGATATGTTTTAGTATGAATTATCAACAAGTCTAAGAACCTTTAATTAGGTCAGATATGCTCAGGATGTCGAGAATCTTCCGGCAAGGTTCTCCACTCAGAGAGAGAGAGAGAGAGAGAGAGAGAGAGAGAGAGAGAGAGAGAGAGAGAGAGAGAGAGAGAGAGCTCCCAAGTGCTGCGCCTTCAAGCAACAGGATTCTATTTTACATAAACATATTGCAAATAGATGTTGAATGTTATGTAAGCGAGGACCTCGGTTTTACAGTTGGGTTTTGCTATACCATTTGTATGTTCTCGGACAGATAAGCATGGACTGTGTCGTACAGTACACGGAAAAATATGAATATTGGGGTGAGCTTCAAACACACACACACACACACACACACACACACACACACACACACACACACACAAAAACACACACACGCACCCTAGAGATTGCAGAGTGGAAAAAATAAAAACTACTAAATTAAGTTTAACCTTAATTAAAATAAATAATTGATTAAATTAAACTATTCATATGACAAACAGAACGAAAGAAAGAGAGAGAAAGAGAAAGAGGAAAGGATATTGTGTACATGGGGAAACACTATACAAAAATAAATGGAAAAAATGGGACTTTACCTTAAGATATGTTAATTCCCATCACTGCGCGTACAAAGTTGAACAAGGTGAGCAACCAACACGAAAGCTGAAAAGGAGAAAGATAGTTTTAACACATTAAAAACATAATAGGGTAACGGGTCTAGAGCCGTGGTAACATTTATTTTGTAAACCTCACTGCGTATTCTAAAAGGCCTCGTGAGAGAAAACTTCTAAAATTCGTAAAATCGACAAGGCAGCCATGGGCAGGGTACGAACCATGAACGAGACTGGATAAATGCCACAGTTAGTAATGGAATGGAATTGAAATTCAAATTCAGCCCAAAGGCCAAGCTCTGAGACCTATGAAGCCATTCAAAGCTAAAAAGGAAATTGAGAGTATAGAGGTTTTAAAGGTGCAACGGGAGGTAAACCTCGCAGTTGCACTATGAAACAACTGTTAAGAGAGGGTGGAAAAATAGACGGAAGAAAAATGAATATGAATGGAGGTACCGTAAAAGGAATGAAAGGGGTCGCAGCTAGGGGCCGAATTGACGTTGCAATGAACTTTAAGTAGTGCCGACAGTGCACCGTGTGAGGTGCACTGACTGCACCATCCCCCAACGGGGAAGTTGGTAATGGTGGGTACTATATAGAGATTGAACCCCAACGGGGAAGTTGGTAATGGTGGGTACTATAGAGATTGAACCCCAACTGGGAAGTTGGTAATGGTGGGTACTATATAGAGATTGAACCCCAACGGGGAAGTTGGTAATGGTGGGTACTATAGAGATTAAACCCCAACTGGGAAGTTGGTAATGGTGGGTACTATATAGAGATTAAACCCCAACGGGGAAGTTGGTAATGGTGGGTACTATATAGAGATTAAACCCCAACGGGGAAGTTGGTAATGGTGGGTACTACAGAGATTAAACCACAATATCCAGTGCACGGAAGAAAGAACACTTGGAATCTGAATAGCGATGGGATACAACAGAGACATTCAAAGGTCTGGTACAAGCGGCAAAAGGTCACGCTGAGACCCAACGGCCACTAGAGTAACAGAACTGGAAAGTTCTCTCTTTGATTCTCCAAAGAATTTCGTAGACGAATATTAAATGGGAATACTGCTTTACACCAATCCTTCACTTTTCCTCCTTCGTTTCAACTTCGGGTTTTATAGCGCCAGTGACACCATTGTATTTTTTCTCGGCTGCGTTTTATCGCGCAAAACTTCTCGCCCTTCTGGCGAATATCAGTTTGAATTCGTGTTTCCAGTTCCTTGGCGTCATTCCTCGCTCTCCCTGTCCGGTTTTATTTCAGCTGTTTATGAGCTTTGCATGACTTTGTCGACTTTTTGCAGTGATGTTGTGGAGTGTTTTTCCTGGGTTTGTTTCTCACTTCTTTTTTGTTGTTTTGGGCATACATACAGACATCAGAGTGTTAAAATTAAGACTATCCAGATCTATAGGATAACGCAGACTTACAGTTAAGCATTAAACACACTTGTATGTTAACTTAATTTTAATAATATGCATAAAGGTCCTTGTTAATCTAACCTGCCAGAGGAGCTTTTGGGAGAATGTTAAAGTTTTTCATAATTATTCAACGTCATTGACTTGGCGACAGGATATCAACATTAACATAAAGCAGTTCCCGAATGAAGGTTTCATGACGATATGTAAGAAGCTCTGTCGCTCCGTGGTTATATAATAACCATTTTTAGTGAAATAAAGAATTTTGACTTTGACTTTGAACTCAGTTCTAATCTCTTTTCATGCAGAGAAGCTAACGTTCAACCATAGGAAGGTGAAACGACTCGGTAATTTTTCTTGCAAAGCCCATTGTGACCTTGTTGACCTAAACAGTGCATGAGATACGTGGCCGTTAGTGGACTGTGATGAATAGAAGCCGAGTTGAATATGTCACGGGGCTAGCAACCTCATCCTGAAAGAAATACTGGGATTGAGGGCTAATATAGAGACATCTACGATGGAAAATATATGGTTGAAAATATACACACACACATATATATATACATATAATTATATAAATATATCATATATTATATGTATACATATATATAGATTTATATATATATATATATATATATATATATATATATATATATATATATATATATATATATATATATATATATATATATATATATATATATAGATAGATAGATAGATAGATATAGATAGATACTGTATAACGCAATAGGCTGACCCAAACCAGCAAAGGGTAATCTCAAGATCTGCAGCTTAGGTCTGAAGGTTCGTTCTCTTAAAGTAAAGGAAACAAGAGGAAAGATGAATGGGTGAAGAGAGAGAGAGAGAGAGAGAGAGAGAGAGAGAGAGAGAGAGAGAGAGAGAGAGAGAGAGAGAGAGAGAGAGAGAGAGAAATGTTTTGAGAAATGGAAAAGAGTGCAAGCAGAGATAAATGAAGGGTTGCGAAGAGCGGAGACTTAGGGATGACAAAGGGTTGGCGTCATGAAGACAATCTGAAAGTTGGGTCGCGCTTTTCCGGATGAGAATACGCCCACATTCCCACAGTCCATGATATACAAAGAAATAGGAATTACATACACACGGACATACACATATATAACATACACACACACACACATATATACATATATGTATATCCATATATATATATATATATATATATATATATATATATATATATATATATATATATATATATATATATATACTGTATGTGTTTAGGTATATGTATATTTACATATATATATATATATATATATATATATATATATATATATATATATATATATATATATATATATAATGGACGTTACACTATTATCCTCTAAAATATTGTCTTCACTTTTTTTTCTCTCATACGCAATAAAACAAACAATATGTAAACATTAATTTCATAAAGTAAATCACAAGCAATACCCGGAAACTTACTTTACAAGCGCAGAAAACGGTAGCTGCAAGCAGACATATTTTGTAAATAAATAAACCCGTAAAATGAATGTTTACATCCATAAATGAGAGTAAATAAACATTAATGACACAGGTAAAAATTAATAAGCAGATAAACAGCTATGAATAAAGCAGCTACATATTGATGAACTACAAAAAATTGTTTTGCATAAACAATGAGATAAGAAAAATAATGTTAAAAGAATAAAAATAAGGAGTAAAGTATGAAAACCTTAAATCAAATCGTGACGAGAGAAATGACTGCTATTATTATTATTATTATTATTATTATTATTATTATTATTATTATTATTATTATTATTATTATTATTATTAGTAGTGTATTTGTCCAGGAAAAAATGACAGCAGTAATTAGGTACGCTTAATTAGTTAAAAGTGGAGTTCATTTCCCATAATGTATTTGTCACACTACACAAAAATAAATATATGGATTATTATTATTAATTGTTATAATAAATAATTATCATTTATCATTATCATTACAAGGAAAATATGTATAATATATAATTCAGAGTACATTTGATTACAAGAACATAACATTTATTTTCATAATTATTATACAGCAAGCAAGCGAAGTTGCTCAGATAGTAAGCAAGCTGCCACAGTTCCCATAACCAAAAAAATGGCAATTTAGGGTAAAGGATATAACGCATGAAAATATCACATTGAAAACCACTTACAGAACAACACAGAATACAGAATTTAGGCCAAAGGCCAAGCGCTGGGACCTATGAGGTCATTCAGCGCTGAAAGGGAAATTGATAGTAAGAATGCTTTAAAGGTGTAACAGTGGGAAAACCTCGCAGTTGTACTATGGAACAATTGTTAGGAGAGGGTAAAAGGTCAGATAGATGAAAGAAAAAGCGAATGGAGGTACAGTAAAAGGAATGATAGAGGCTGCAGCTAGGGGCAGAAGGGACAAAAAAAGAAAAAGAAAAAAGGAAGAGGCAATAAGAAAATAAATAAAGGAAAATGCCAAATGATGCGATTTAACATTCAGCCTGATTCTTGAACAATCAATGAAAATTACTTTTCAACACTTGAAAAATATTTTTGACTGCACATTGTTTAATGGGTCAACCGTTTCCAGGCGGGGGATATCTCATTGATTGTTGCTATCAGAGCGTTTTAATTCTTGTAACTGTGCTTATTTATACCTTTAGATTATACATTTGTGTAATTTTTCCTATTTCGCGCTCAGGCAATTATCAACAGTGAAACTGTAAAGTGTATCCAAGGTTTTTAGAAGAGAGTTAGGAAATATGAAAATATTAATCATTACTATTAATATTAATATTTAGAAAAGACCTAAGATTTTCTTAACAACCGAGTGCTCTTAGGTGAAATACTGAAGAAGTAATAAAATACAGAAAAAAGTAGATTACAGATAGATAAATGAAATGAAGACTACTTGCAGCTAAAATAAACTGCATGTAGATAAAATAGATTCATGAATAAAAATAATCAAAGTGTTACTATTAAGGAATCAGACGAGAAATTGGCTGCATGTCGAATAATGTAGTGTTTACCGTTACTTTTTTTCTTTATTGTAAATCTGCGATGAATCAGAAACGACGGAAATAACAGCGTGTCTTACATCATTTGTTTCCAGCAGTTACTACTGCAGCGTAACTCCTTCTAACAATAACGTAAATCCTTTTAACACATTACATTTATATATAGGAGGTCATACTTTTCTCCCTATATATTTTTGCGACATTTGTCACACAGGTTCAATTCTGTATTCCCCTTCAAGCATCAACAGGGGAACAATAAAAAAAGTTCGTTATATTACCATAAATCATCGTGAAAAATAATGATATGAAGGCGGGGGAGAAAGGATTAATAGCTGTTGAAAAAATGGAGAGAGAGAGAGAGAGAGAGAGAGAGAGAGAGAGAGAGAGAGAGAGAGAGAGAGAGAGATATTTAAAAGAAACTTCTACAATGGTAAAATATAACTCAACATGTATTGAATATTTATCTTTTGAGAGAGAGAGAGAGAGAGAGAGAGAGAGAGAGAGAGAGAGAGAGAGAGAGAGAGAGAGAGAGAGATTTAAAAGAAACTTCTACGGTGGTAAAATATAACTGAACATGTATTGAATATTTATCTTTGTTGAGAGAGAGAGAGAGAGAGAGAGAGAGAGAGAGAGAGAGAGAGAGAGAGAGAGAGAGAGAGAAAAGAAACTTCTACGGTGGTAAAAAATAACTGAACATGTGTATTGAATATTTATCTTTGCAGAGAGAGAGAGAGAGAGAGAGAGAGAGAGAGAGAGAGAGAGAGAGAGAGAGAAAAGAAACTTCTACGGTGGTAAAATATAACTGAACATGTATTGAATATTTATCTTTGCTGAGAGAGAGAGAGAGAGAGAGAGAGAGAGAGAGAGAGAGAGAGAGAGAGAGAGAGAGAGAGAGAGTAAAGGCGACTGCCTTCATAGAAAGTGGGAAATTAGCGCAGGGCAGACTCATAAAATTCGGGAGCCGTCGTACAGACGGTCATTTTTACCCCGAGAGAAATCCATTTAAGCTCCCGGGTGGAGAAAGATTTCTCCGCTAATAATTGTTTTTGTGGTCATTTGGGTAAAGTAAAACATAAGATTAGAAGAAAAATTATGATGACTCATAAACTAAGGGCGTCTCCGCGAATGAGAGACAATGATACGGAACACAGACTAAAACACAGTGATGGGTGCGAAAAAGCATCAATAATACGATTTAACTAAAAAAATTTATTTAATAAGCTCATAACAAGTATGTGATTGTAAATTAACATGATTATTTCAATTCCTGCACTGCATTGTCTGAATGTTAATTACTAAAACCCACTCTGGAAACGATCACGAAATAGTTTATGATAGTCAGACTTAAACTGTCAGTGAGGAAGAAGATACGTCGTTACAATTATCCTAAAGGATAAGGTTATTTGATCTGCTGTGTTATATTAAACCTGAAATTGTCTGTTGTCCTTCTGACATTAGTCCAGCAAAACTGATCGCAATAAAGTTGCAGTGGTAAAATATTTCTTTTTTTTTTGTTTTCAAAAATTTCGCTCTCCAACCATTCTTCATATCTACAGTATGTATATGAATTTATTTCGGAATATTCTGACATAATCAGAATTACAGACCGGGAAGATCTGTTTTGTTCAAACAAAATAATTCTTGCGAAAGAACTTTTCACCTCTCTCTCTCTCTCTCTCATTGCGTGCAAGTCTTGACATAATTGGGATTAAAAATCACATCAAATTTGTTACGTTTTAAGAAAATATATTACCCCACAACTTTTGACCTCGCTCCCTCTCTCTCTCTCTCTCTCTCTCTCTCTCTCTCTCTCTCTAATAAAAAAGGCCTTCCTTTCCCCCTGTTATCCTCCAAATACGTAAGCCAGTCCCCATCATGACCGCCCTCTCCCACCCCCCAATTTCACTGACGTCACACCACCCTCATCTTTTCCTTCCGCGACCCAGACACCCTGACAGACGACATATTTCGGTGACTTGCTTCTTCTCTACCATCGATTTTCTGACACAATGAAAACAAAAACAGCTACTGATTACTTTCTACTTTTCTCACAGAGAGAGAGAGAGAGAGAGAGAGAGAGAGAGAGAGGGGCAGGCGTGGAGACGAGAATGAGCATTTCCACGTTACCGTATGACAGCTCGGCAAGCTATTTTGGTCCTTCTTTTTCCCCGCCCCACCCCCTGTTAGATTATTGCTTTCTGTCTGCCCATCTTCATCCCTCCCTCTCAAAATATACACAAAAAGAAGTTTGCTCACACGCACACACACACTCACAACGCATATATATATATATATATATATATATATATATATATATACTATATATATATATATATATATATATATATATATATATATATATATATATATATATGAAAAATCTATAAAGCATATATATATATATATATATATATATATATATATATATATATATATATATATATATATATATATATATATATATATATATATATATATATATAGTAAGTCTGTAGCACACACAAATAATAATATGCGCACACGCATGTACAAAATGTGAAAAGGCGTAAGGCGTGTGTATATGTGAGTATATTAACTTATATGAATGTATACTGTATATACATACATAAACACATGCACAATCATATGTATACACATATAGTTTCCAGACCTGAAAATCTATTTCAACATTTAATTGCAAAAGCCTCTTGACGGTCATCCCCAAGATGCTTTACGGTATTAAACATGAACTCTGTCAGTTTTTAGTTTTCTGTAAAATTAAACTACTGAGATAGATACTTGCCTGTCGTCCACACTTTTTCTGTCCGCCCTCAGGTCTTAAAAACTACTGAGGCTAGAGGGCTGTAAATTGGTATGTTGATCATCCACCCTCTAATCATCAAATATACCAAATTGCAGCCATCTAGTCTCAGTACTTTTTATTTTATTTAAGGTTAAAGTTAGCCACGGTCGTACGTCTGGCACCGTTATAGATGCCAACGACACGGGCCACCACTGGGCCGTGGCTGAGAGTTTCATGGGCCGTGGGTGAGAGTCTCATACAGTATTATACGCTGTACATATGGAGGTATCCAAATGTATTTATGGATGTACTTCTGTTGAAAAAGAGCATCTCCCATTCCTCTATCATTTGCAGTACAAAAACTAATAAATTACACCCTACTTTCGTTTTCAGTCTTTTCCAGGCCTTCCTTATCCGTTACGTCTTACTACGTTAATTGTTCTAACCTGCATTGCATTCCTATCACGAACAAACTAATTCTCATATCTATTTCTAGTATTTCGTTTAACAATCTGCAGATCTATTTAAAACTCATCTTTTATTTCTTCACAACTCATAACTACTAATATTTGTATTCAAAACCTCCAAACAGTAATCTACTGCTCACTACTTTCCAGTCAGTGTACCAGTACCTCCTGGATTAACATACACATTAACCCCCTCCAATCTCTTATCTCATTCCTTTGCACAGTGATTCATAAACAGCTAAGCTGTCTTATCCATATCTCTTGAATTCAATTTTTTTCATTGTTTTATCTTTCCAGTTGTATTATGCATTCTTACATTCCAATCTCCTATTTTTAAAAATATCCTCAATTGTTTAATACACCTGGAGATTCTTTGAACCCCCATAAGCCCAAAAACCAGAGGCCATTTCTAAGTTGTGCCTATCCAGTTACGTAGCAGAATCCACAGAGAGCTCATTGGATAGCCAGCTCCCAGTAGCATGCAGTTCCTAGCTGACTAGGGCCAGTGACCTTTGCTGTTGCCTACTGGTTTCAACCAAGGTCACTCACACGCGTCCAGAGTTGATTCCGAGCAGAGAAACATTTGACATCTTAACCCTATCCATCACACTGCTGACAATGACTTCTGACGCTCCTCCTGAGAAAGGGAATAGTATTCCATTGTGAATCTGTTTTCATTAACTGAAAAGGTGTTATCCTACTAGGCAGCAAGTAATCGTACCCTGGGCTCGAGGGGCCTCATCTCGGTACTATCAGCTAGGCTAGTTGAACCTGGTACACACTGAGGGTCAGGACTGCAACTCTTTGAAGGTATATACGCATGTACATAACCCAGTTGCCCCCCTCTATATCTATCTCTCTCTCTCTCTCTCTCTATATCTATATATATATATATATATATATATATATATATATATATATATATATATATATATATATATATATATATATATAACGTATATAAAATACGTACATATATATACATATTTACGTGTATATATATATATATATATATATATATATATATATATATATATATATATATATATATATATATATATATATAATGTGATATTTCAGAAAACGAGGATAAAAGTCAATATCACGCTTCTCAATGCTGACCTAAAGATGAAATCAACGTCGGTAAATTAGAATAAACTCATACAGACTCAATTACATTATAATTTCTTTTAAATACGAATAAAGGGTTTCTTTAAACGTTGTTTAAACTTTGTCACAAAGATTGTATCGTTTTCAATATTTCCATGACATAAACTAGCAATTATTTATGCCTGGCAGAAAAAAAACGTTAATGTCATATGCTTTTTTAAAAGAAAAAACCGTTGGAACTGCAAAAAAAGGGAAATATATTGATGATAAAATACAAGGGGGATATTAGTCCTGACACGTAATTTTCCCAACATACTAAAATAAATTAGTATCTTAATATTATTCCTTAGCGAAACTAGTTCCCAGAGATACACAAACGCATAAAATAAATTCTGGCATACTTAATATTATTCCTTAGCATGAAATTAGGTCCCAAAGATACACAAACGCCTAAAATAAATTCAAACATACATAATATTCGTTAGCATGAAATTAGTTCCCAGTGACAAACAAACGCCTAAAATAAGTTCCAAGGTACATAAGATTCCTTAGCATGAAATTAATTCCCAGTGATAAAAAACGCCTAAAATAAATTCCAGCATACTTAATATTATTCCTTAGCATGAAACTAGTTCCCAGAGATACATAAACGCCTAAAATAAGTTACGAATTATGAAATTTGATGTATTTCTTCTCGAAATTTCTTCTTTTGTAAAGAAAAACGAAGAAAGGGTTATTTCCCCGGGAAATGAAAATTAAAGCCTAATATTCTAGCTTCCTGTCCCCAATTTCAGGTCCATCATCCTGACTTTTCCGTCCGGAGGGAATATGACGAGAGAGAGAGAGAGAGAGAGAGAGAGAGAGAGAGAGAGAGGAACAAATTTCCGCTGCCTAATTAAGGACTAAAGGAAAATGTTGGACTTGTTAGAGGAAGCGGTACTTTTCTTTTTTTTTTCCACGCCGAGTTCTTTCTCTGTCCCTCTTCCTCTTTATCTCCTCGCTTTCTCTTCTTCCCCCAACCCCCTCAAACTGCTACCTCTACTTTCTCGTCCGCGGTTCCCTCTCTTTATTCGCTCGTTTGCCTCGAGTCGTACTTTTTTTTTTTCAGACCCCAACTTCGATCCTCCATCAGATTCTCATAACCACTGTTTCTCTAACTTTTACTTTCCTCCCATTTATACAAACGATATTCTAGTTAGAACTTCACTTCTCTCTCTCTCTCTCTCTCTCTCTCTCTCTCTCTCTCTCTCTCTCTCTCTCTCTCTCTCTCTCTCTCTCTCAAACTCCAGCCAATCCCAAGACCTCCCACTCCTTAAATGTACTGAATTCAAACCTCTACCATCATGCCACGGTTTGAGATACATTCTTTCTTTTGTTAGACCTACATCTCTCTGTGAAACTATACTCCTTATCAAATTTCATTATTTATTACTGGAAATGGTAAAATTATCTCTCATATGTAGTAACATTCCTTTTCCCATTCAGTATCGTTTTTCATCCGTTTGACATTTTTTAGTTTTCTGTAAAAGAAAACTATTGAGATGGCTATTTGTCTGTCCGTCCGCACTTTCTCTGTCCGTCCTCACATCTTAAAAACTACCGAGGCTAGAAGGCTGAAAATTGGTATGTTGATCATCCAGCCTCCCATCATCAGACATACCAAATTGCAGCCCTCTAGCCTCAGAATTTTTAAATTTTATTTAAGGTTAAAGTTAGCCATGATCATGCGTCTGGCACTGCTATAGGTGTCAACAACAAAGGCCACCACCGGGCCGTGGCTGAAAGTTTCATGGGCCGTGGCTGAGTTTCATACAGAAAAATCGATTGTGCCGAAGATACTTCGGAGCATTTTTAACTTGTTTTCTTTCGACTCGACATCCCTATGGGCTAACAGATCTCAGTTCTTTTCTCATGTGCCTCAGTCTCTTTCTTATGCTAAATCTTTGTCCTCTCACTCAGATTACAATCACCTTCCGTCCTTGATCTCTCTCACTTCTCTTCATAATTCCCTTATTTTTAAGCCTTCCTTGAACACAGTCTTCCCATCCATGAAACTTATAGTTCATCACTACCTCAAACTGCACTTAGTTCTCAACTGAGCTTCAAACTTTACACTCCATAAAATTTTTGTTTATCTTCCTCAAATTCCTACTTTCCTTACTCAGTGTCTAACGCTCGCCACCCATTCTTTTTTTGAACTATCGCTCCTCTCACTCTAACTCTCCCTCAAATTCCTTCTTCCTCTCCCAATGAAAAATAAAGAGGAATTTATTTCTGGTGATAGAAATTCATTTCTCAGCATAATGTGGTTCGGATTCCACAATAAGCTGTAGGTCCCGTTGCTAGGTAACCAACTGGTTCTTAGCCACGTAAAATAAATCTAATCCTTCGGGCCAGCCCTAGGAGAGCTGTTAATCAGCTCAGTGGTCTGGTTAAACTAAGGTATACTTAACTTTTCCTTCTCCCTCTCTCTAAATCCCAACTCATATTTCCAGTGAACTTCCATTCTTCTCTTTGAAGCTCTCACTCAGCCATCCCTCAAAGTTTTACTCCCATCAATCATACTACTCACTCAGTCAAACTCCCAATTCACCTTCCCTCGAACTTCCAGTACTTCCCCTCAACTCCTGCAATCGTCTTCCCTTCAGTTCACATCTCAATCTACAAGAGGGAGTGGGAATCGCTTCCACTTCCACTCCCACTATCCATTAAGCCTAAGCCTGCATGAGCATGCGTCTCAGGAACCAGCAATTACTGTGTCACATTTCAGGGAAAAGACCGTGAAGTGCTACCATTCCATTTCGCTACCTCCCCTATTGCTAAACCGCTTCCAACCAACCCCTACCCCCCTCCCCGAAAAAATGCAACGGTGACCATTAATTCATTTCAACAAGCGAAAAAAAAAAATACGTGACTTTTGTTGGGGTAGGTTTTGCAATGAAAGCTTTGCGTGGTGCGTAAGGCGCTTAAATGTTTGTGAGCCCGCAAGTCATATGAGAGAGAGAGAGAGAGAGAGAGAGAGAGAGAGAGAGAGAGAGAGAGAGAGAGAGAGAGAGAGAGTTAAATACGATCCTAACGCCTCTCTGATATTATAATAGTTTTCCGTTCTCAAAAAGGGGAAAATGTGTAAAAGGTTAAGAAAAAATGCTTTCAGGTCAAATTCAAGTTTGAATTTCTGGAATATATCCTAATAATAATCAAAAGGGAGTTTTAAACATGCACAAATTCTTATGTAAAAACATACCTACACAGTAATAAATAACTTAAACTTTAGTTAATAATATAATATATAAACTTTAGTTATATATATATATATATATTATATATATATATATATATATATATATATATATATATATATATATATATATATAATGATGAAGTTCAATTGTTAAATCTTGAGTTTTCAACAAGAGCTTGTGAAAACTTGCCGGAGTGTTGTAATGGCTATTCCTACTACTACTACTACTATTACTACTGCTACTACTACTACTACTACTACCGCTGCTGCTGCTGCTGCTGTTCTTATTTAAAAGATTACTTCTGTTCGTATATGGATGGTTTTCAGTGATAAATAAATACTTGTTTTCAAGGGCTTATTTATTTAACCATTCCTCTGAAGATGAAATCCAAGTTTTTATTTTGGATCTTTTAGCCTTTATTTCATATGTTGTCTAATCGTGCCCTAGAATTACTTTTACTTCGGCAGCAGTAAAATTAATTGAAATCCATTTCAAAAGCTCTTAGAAAAATCTTGTTGCACCAGAGTGAAAACAACGGGAAAGTGCATTTTATAGGATATTAAAAAGTTATGATTAATCTTGACCTGTGATTTGGGAAGGAACTTTTTGGGAAGCGAAGAGATGTTCTCTCTCATTTATTCAATCTCAATTTTTGTGTCTCTTACATTCCATTTTTTTCAGTAGCTTCAGCCCATTCATTTTTATTCTTGTCCTTGTGATATTCTAAACGGTTTTTATACGTGTATGTTTTTCAAGTATATTTATATAAAAAACTGCCAGGGGGGAAATTGTATATAAATTTTTCTACCCATGATTTTTTTCATCCTTTGAAATCTCATGCAGAATTTTTTACTTGCATTGATTCCAAGTATTTTTCGCCCTGTAGGTTAGCAACCTGCTTCTTCTTTTAACTGAAAGAAATATTTTATATTCATATGCAACTTTTACGGTGCTGACAGTAATTTGGTTCGATTATTTCTGCACAGCATTGAACTAAAGGTTTTGAAATTGAAACAAAGCTTTGGGAGTCCATTTGGGAGTTGTTGCGTCGCCGTATGATCAATTCGTTCCGTTTCTTAATCTTAGTACGCCCATCTACACGAGTGAAACATATCATATTCATTTCTCCAAATTTTGACACTGATTTCACCGAAGGAAATGGCTAAAATTTTTAATAGTGAATGTCTCCTTGGTGCAGTCTAGCAGCTTGAAACTATATGTAGGATTTCATAAAATTAAAGTTATTAAAGGAGACCCGTATGTCGGCTGCCTATAATAGTTAATGTCTCCTTGGTGCAGTCTAAAAGCTTGAAATATATGTAGGTTTCCATAATATTAAAATTATTAAAGGAGATCCGTATGTCGGCTGTCTATATTCAAAAAAAAAAAAAAAAAAAAATTCTGGCTGTATTTATCCTACACATAGCTTGTTCATCCATTTTCTTCCACCTTTATAAAACAACAGTCCAAGTGCTGTAGTATATTGGCTAGAAGGACTGCTAAGAAAGTCACTTATGCCTTTTTAGCAAAATTTTATAGAAAACTGCGTCTCACGACTGATAACAAGTGATTAGATTTAAGTTAGAAATAGGCAACTACTCCACGCTGCTGGGAGAAAAGGCGCTGGTGACTGGTACAATACATGTACATACGCTACCGGAGTCTACGCGATGACAGGCAGGGCAGCTGATCGAGACGACGAAGTCTACCCC
>NC_089787.1:36600623-36628123 GCF_040412425.1 Macrobrachium rosenbergii | reverse complement strand
TTGTAAGTAGTACACTGGGTTTTTCATTCACTAATGTTCGTTAACTTTCATGAATGACTATTTCTGCTGCTACTTTGTTAATTCAAAATATATATTATTTCATCATTTCAGTAACAAAAGAAACAGATTTTTTTATTTTTTTTTTGGAGAGTTTCTGAAGGATCTCTTTTTCGCTTCTATTTTCTTTTGCTGATTAAACTGCAATCTTAAATCCGGACATCTTTCGAAAGTTTCTTCGACATAGTACCGACCTGAAACAATCCTCTTCTTTGTCATAAATCGAGACCCACCATGCTTTTTCACCAAGAACAGAGAACTGCCCTAATTTTTCTCAGAAACCGAGAACGATGCTGATCTTTGTCCAGAAGTAATGTACGATCCTGTTCTACAACAAGAACTGAGAACGATCCCGCTGTTTATCGCGAAATGAGAACGATTTTCGTTTTTTTGTTATGAATTGAGAACGATCATGTGTTTTGCCCACAACTGCTTAAGGATCTGATTTTTTTTTCTTAATAACCAAAGAACAATCCTGTTACCATCCAGAATTCTGTCAGGAACTAGAATGACCGGGTCTTTGCCCAGAGCAATGAAGTTCTTCGTCAGAAACTGAAAACGATCCGGTGTTTTGTCATATATTGAAAAAGTATTTTTCCACACAAACTTATAATGATACCATCCTTTTTACAACTAAAGAACGATTCTGTTCTGTTGTCATGAACCAGAAACGAACCTGAAAATGGGGGTTTTCCTGTCATAACTAAGAACGACCCAGAGTTCCATCATTAACCGAATTCAGTTTTAGTTTTCTGTAAAAGAAAACTATTGTGACGGCTTTGTCTCTCCGTCCGCACTTTTTCCGTCTGACCTCAGACCTTAAAAACTACTGAGGTTAGACAGCTGCAAATTGGTATGTTGATCATTCACCCGCCAATCATCAAACATATCAAATTGCAGCCCTCTAGCCTCAGTAGTTTTTATTCTATTTAAGGTTAAAGTCTGCCATAATCGCGCGTCTGTCAACGATATAGGACAGGCCACCACCGGACCGTGGTTAAAGTTTCATGGGCCGCGGCTCATACAGCATTATACCGAGACCAGCGAAAGATAGATCTATTTTCGGCGACCTTGATTATACGCGATACAGATAACTCGATTGCGCCGAAGAAACTTCGGGGCGTTTTTTACTTTTCCTTTATTTTTAGTTGTAGTGTTTCACAAACTTTGACTTTCTGCACTCTATGGACTGTAAAATAAGACAAAAATCCCCAATTAAGTGTATTTAAATACCATTCGTCAGCTGGATAATTAATAAAAGCTTTACCCCTTTCTGATTCGCTGGATAATATAACGCTCCAGGTAATTACCATTACAGAACAGGCGATATAAATAAGCTTTCTGCATCCAGGTATCACGATGATGGCTTGGAGTAAACGAAGCTTGCTATTGAATGGGATACTTAAATGAATAAACAAACAAAGCTGGAAATCTTTCGCAGAACTATCTAGAAATGCTCTAAACATGAAAAAAATGAAGCAAAATGTTTTTACATTTGCGAAAATATTTGAACATCAAATATTTGTAGATTGTCCAGTCATGCGACACATGAAAACTACAGTTTTATGTAATAAATACTGTAACTTTTGATATAAAACAGGATGACTTTAAACAAAACTTAGCCATTCAGAATCCGAATATGACATTACTTGAAAGAAAAGTTTTGCTGAACAGAAGAATGCTTGGAAAACTTGATCGTCAAATAAAATAAGAAAGCGGTCCGTTGCAATTCAACTGAATTGTGTAGCCTTTGATGAATACGGAAATTCGATGATTTATGTCTTGCAATAAACAATATTGTTTCAGGGTATCAACTCGAAGTTTCTAGGTTGTTTTGAGGCCCTTTTCTTAACTTTTTGGTATGGATTTCGATATTTATTAAGTCAAAGTATGATATTGCACTTGGTTATTTTCAAGAATGAATTACTATGCAATTTTCAAATTCATTACCTGGTGTTGCTAATAATAATAATAATAATAATAATAATAATAATAATAATAATAATAATAATAATAATAATAATAATAATAATAATGCTAGAGACAAAAGACTCTTTTTGTGTAGATTTCTCAAGTATATTATTACTATAACAATACAATTTTTTTTCTTAAAGCTTTCGAGGGCCACAGCCACCTTCGTCTGAACATTCAAGATAATACCGTAAAGGTTCTCCCCTGGGCCGGGATTAGATGACCGGGGGAATGGTGCTGGTCAACCAAAGAAACTGTACCCATAACAGTTTCTTTAACCAAACCCAAGAGGCAGGTTTCCAGTAACCTTTCTAAGGTTGGAAAAAGCGGGTAGGAATTTGACGTGTCTTTACGAACAAAAAAGGTGTAAGAACAAATGACAGGAACAGTTCTTCAGCAATTTATTGTTAAGATGAAATCACAAAACGAACTTCAGTTAGTGTAAAATAACGCTCAAACGCAACATTAAAGATAGGAACAAGTTCAGAAGGGGGATTTAGTCAATGCTACACCTACGGTGGTTGGAAACTTATCTTTTAGAAGCCTGGACAGGATCAACACGAATTATGTCTTTTTGGAAACAAGCCTTTTGGATCTGGTTAGTAATCTGGATATCATTCTCGTGCTTGACATTTGTCTGGCAATCCTAATCGAGACCCAGATGAAATAAAATTATGGTAGTATTTTAAATATTAACGAAAATGGACGTTTGGCGACATGTGCAACGACAGCATATTTAAAGAGAGAAAACCTAAGGGTAATCAGTCTTCCCTTGAGACCTAGAGAGCTTTGTATTGTGATAATATACTTCAGAAAGTTGCACTAGAAGCTTTTTATTCTCCTGAATTTATTGCAGTGTTATTTGTATGGCAATAATAATAATAATAATAATAATAATAATAATAATAATAATAATAATAATAATAATAATAATAATAATAATAATAATAAAACTTCTGCTATTAAAAGTCTAACTTTCTTAGCAAGGAAACTTTTTTTTATGATATTCGAGCATATTTTCTTGTTAAACGTTTTTTCTAAAAAGTGTTGTATAAAAGAAGTCTTAGACTGAAGTTACTAACGTAAGAAAAACTTGATGTTTTTGGCCCCACAAGTGTGTTAAATATATGGCCCATTTACATAAAAATACTGGCACAAAATTACTTTGGTAGGTCTAAACTTTAGAACTCTCTGCCTTATTCTGCGTTTCTTTCTCTTCTTCTTCTTCTTCTGAAGATGGCTGTGTTCTCTCGTGTGAGAACTAACCTGATGAAAATAATTTTTTATCCTCAACTAACGGAGCTCTGTCTTTAATCTTGTCTGGTCCTCTCGTTGTTTAAATTTACGGTACAATAAGCGAATTTAAATGGACTTTAATTGTCTATCCTTTAAAGGGTTTGTGACAAAACCTAACTGATGGTGTCATTATAAATGCTTGCATTTTAACGGTGCCTTTATCAATCATTGTAAAACATTAATTAGAAAAACGAATAATTAAAGATTATGATCTATTACCATAATAAGACCAAATCACTGAAAGGTTGTAGGCGGCTATAGAGTGAATCATTAATAAGCTCCGGGATCATTAACTGCAGAAAGTGCCTTTACATATTTCCCAGGAGACATCATCGAGAGGACTGGGATATTTATAGGGGAAAACAGAACACTCTAAAATTAAGTATGCTACATAAACATACTAAGGTGCACGTGAATATTCAAGCCATGTTGAAGACAAGAGTAACATAAAATCTGAAAATGTGGAAATGGAACTTAAGAAAAAATTCCAATTTCTAAAACTCGTCCGTGACAACAAATCTTAGAATTTGAAACTTAGGCTCTAATAGAATAAAATCCACTTATTTAATTCTATCTCTCTGGATCATAAAAATACGAAAATGGAGCTTAAAAAAAATTCCAAATCATGAAACTAATACCTAACGAAAAACTTAAAATTCGAAACTTTAACTATAATGGAATAAAATCCATCTATCTAACTTTATCACTCTGGATAAAAAAAAAATTTGAAAATGGAACACCTAACTCTATCACTCTGGATCATAAAAACGTGAAAATGGAACTTAAGAAAATTTCGAAATTCTAAAACTCACCCTTGAAAACAAAACAGGAATTCGAATCTTAAACGACAACAGAGAAACATCTACTTATCTACCTCGCTACCTCTCCGGACCAAAAACCTATACAGAATTAATGATCGATTTTCCGTACTGCGTCAACATATCCCTCTCTGGCTGGAATAACATCTTATAAAGATAGCAGATATGGGAAGTCCGTAGATTATACTGATGGAGGCGGCAGTAGGTGTCGAAAGCGAGGAACAATATTTGTACTTTCTTTTTTTTTATCTTCCTTTCCTTTTTCTTCACATAAAGGGGTGTTATAGGGAGAGAATATTGGATACACTATGAAATGGTATTTTGATGGGATGATAAGCAAATACTCTTAGCTGGGTTTCTTTTCCTTTTGTGTTTACACCCGAGCGCAGGCCCGGGTGCTGATAAAGGATATTCAACTTTAACCTCTCTTAAAGTTATATGACGTTCATAAAAAGGTTATTAGCGAGGAGCATGATACAGTCATTTCGTTCCGCGTTTTAAAGAGAGATCTTATATATATATATATATATATATATATATATATATATATATATATATATATATATATATATATATATATATATACAGTATATGCACACACACACACACACACACACATATATATATATATATATATATATATATATATATATATATATATATATATATATGCATTAAGCTACGAATGTCCTTTAATATCAAATTCGCTCTACCTCGGAAATAATATATTTTCATATCTGTTACCCGAAGGGGAATTTTTTTTAAACTGATAAAAAGTTCGTCGTCTCGTGGGCTCGAACCACGGAAGGCAAGAACTCAGGACTACAGTGACGAGCATTAAACCACACGGCCATCAAGTCTGGTTTAATGCGTGTCACTGTAGTCTTGAGTTCTTGTCTGCCGTGAGTTCGAGCTTATATATGTAATGTGCGTGTACATATATACATACATACATACATATATATATATATATATATATATATATATATATATATATATATATATATATATATATATATATATATATATATATATATATATATATATATATATATATATATATATATATATATATATATATATATATATATATATATATATATATATATATATATATATATATATATATATATATATCAAAGCATAAGATCCAAACGATAGAGCAGAATAAGGTTAACGTTAACTACCTGACCATATCTGGTGAGGGTTCGAATCCGGGCACGGACCCCAGAATTTTTTCGTGAGTTTCGTCATTCGGATCTCAGGCTTTACAGTACAGTGACACGCATATCCAAAATGTATGGAGACATCGACAAGTAAAGAGAACATTGTGGTAATTATAAAATACATACATACATATACACACACACATTTGTAATAAACTGACAAAAACGATGTTTCCTTTTTCAATTTTCTCGATTTTGCCACTCATTATATTCAAAGTCCGTGAGTTGCGTATACAATTTCTGACCTAAGACTTGGTTCGTACAACCTTTCCCTTGTCTGAACCAACAATACTCCCTCCTTATCTTGCTTTCTAATGACATCTCTGGCAAAAAATCCTCTCAATCACACTCAGCCTCTATATAATTTTTAAAACCTTATAAAAAAGTGACAATTATCAATCTCATTCATCTCTACGTTTCCTGTCCCATGCCGACATACCTAACTAGTCAGCCATTTGTTGAAGCTCTCATCACCATACACAGGATCTAATTTGCAATTCTTTTACTTTCCTTTGGCGCTTTCTACCTAGATGGAATGAATCGAAGATGATATAAGTAGTGATTATAATTATCTTTATTCCAAGGACTGTACAAGACACTTATTTAAATCTTAGAGTGATTGTGCACTCCCCTTTTAACTGGCTTACTTCCTGAATTCGATATTACAAACATTTCCAGATTTAAATTATCTCATTCACTTCTTGCATCATTCGGTTGTCTCTTGTCCATTCCCTGCCCTCGACAACATCTTCCACGAAGACTGTATTATTCCAGAGAACATCTCTCTATTTGCTTCCTCTATTTTGAGATCTTTTAGTTCATTAACCTTCCTCTACACATTTATCCCGGCAACTCGTTTTTACATTCATCTCCAGTATTTCATTAACTCTCACCTTCCTCTGACTTCCCGTTTTCGCACTTTGTGTTATTCAACAAAAATTACCTCCTATCTTGCAACTGCAATTTCAACAATTTACTTTTTTTTTGTGCTTAAATTCTTGTTGTCACTAACATATTCCACCATGCACCTCTTTTACTCGTCTTCCCTATGAGTTTCCGACCAAAAGCACCCAACGCTAATCCAGTGACCTCCAACCCTGAATTTTGCTTGCTCCCAATACACGCCTTCCACCTCTTTCATTCGCAAGAGATTCAAGGAACCAAAAACGCGGAAAAAAATATACCCGGGTTTTAAGGTCGTTCTCCTTGGCACCTAATTATTTACACTTCGAAATAAAAGAGCAAAATCAAGACGTTTCGTTCTTTGCTCCTCCTCGCCCTTCATCTCATTAACTCTCGCGCCCTCTCCTCCTCCCTCCTCCTCCTCCTCCTCCTCCTCCCCAACCTTCTCATTCTCATCTTCCTTCAAGAGTCTTCTTTCTTTCCCCAGTCCTGCAATTCGCTAATTGAATCTCGTTCTTTAGCTCGGGTGTTTGTTCTCCCTTCACAACGGAGTTTGCATCGCCAAAGCTTTATAGAGTTTTATATGTAAATTATTTTTTTAATCACAATTTTTTTTTATTATTTCTGCTCCTTTCTGCATCATCATTATGATTACCAAGGACACTATAATTATATATAACACTTGATTAGCTCTTACCTCTCTGGATATTAACCAGCTTCTTCATCAGTACTTTTCAGTATTGTTATTTCTGATCATTTCCATTCTTTTCACGAATATTGCAGGCATTGAAAATCTTCCATTATATTTGCGTTGTCCTTCTCATTACGTGAAATAATTACCTTGAGCTCGAGTCATTACGCTTAGTCTGCTATTCTCTGGCGGACAAGCAAGATTTGCAAAACTATGAAACCAAACATTTGCAAAGTAGAATTGAGTTGCAAAAATTGTTCGGTTGTACTATTGTACCTCTTTAAGAAATGTCCGACCTGTGCCACTTTTCCTTGAGTTCTAAATCCTTGTTGTTTGGAGATATGAGCTTACAAATTACACTATTAAATGAATGATCACCCTTCTCTTTTTCTTTTTAATTACTTCTTTTTCATTCCACACTGGACTTGACAGGGATTAAATTGACTGCCCCATTCAATTTCGTTATAAAAGGTTCTGACCATCTGAGGCGACTTTAGTTGTGGAATAGCACACAAATCCCAAAAAATCTACGCTTAGAATCTGGCAAGAGACTTGAGGAGTCTTTTGTGAGAGACTATGGGTCATGCCATGGCGAAATTAGGCTTTGGAGTGGATATATTCATTCTTTCATGCGGAATCCGAGAGAAGTCTTGTCAGACAAAAAACAATAACAATAATACTAATAAAAATTAGGTCAATAAACAAAATAATAATAACAATAAAAATTAGGTCAATAAGCACAATAATAATAATAAAAATTATGTCAATGAATAAGTAAATAAACAAGATATAAAGTTGCTCACATTTGCTATTATATCGTAAGAAATACAATATACATTTTAGGCCGAATTCCAAGCACTGGAACCTATGAGATCATTCAGCACTGAAAGGGAAATTTAGAGTAATAGGTTACAAAGGTGTAACAGGAGGAAAACCTCGCAATTGCACTATGTAACAATTGTTAGAAGAGGGTGGAAAGTGAGACGGAAGAATGAATATGAATGGACGTACAGTAAAAGGAATGAAAGGGGTTGCAGTTAGTGGCCGAAGGGACGCTGCAAAGAACCTTAAGTAATGCCCACAGTTCACCGCACGTGAGATGCACTGATGGCACTAACCCCTACGGAGATATCCTAAGAAAAGAAATATAGACAACATTTCTATGATTTTATATCCTTTCCGAACCGGCGATAAATCTCAAGTGAGATAAGACAGTCAGCCGCATGGTTGAATGAGGCAGGAGGACTGGATTACAGCCAAAAAAAGGGATACTAGGTTAAGGGCAAGAGCGGGAGTACTAGATTAAACGCAAGGGAAGGGGGATACTTGATTAAAGGCAAGGAATACAAAGGGCCGTATTCTCGCTAGTCGTTCCAAAGTCTGGTTATTTACATAACTATTTTTTGTATGGGGTACTTGATTAGATGTCAGGGAGAGGGGATACTATATTATGGGCAGGAAAGGAGATACAGGATCAAAGCTTCCATGGGAAGGAAAGCTGGAGTACATTGAGGAAAGAGGATACTAGGAGATGATAGCTTGGTCGTAAAAAAGGGTACACAAGGTTAAATCCCATGGGGAAGAGGAAAGTGTAGGTAAAGTCAGATTTTTTTTAACCATCTAAGGTTCTTACCATTCATTTTCAAAGTGGTAAAGTAACTCTACAAGCGCACTAATAAATCACACTGAATTTAGAGGCTGCACATCTGGCAAGACCCCAGGCTGCTGCAAGGGCAGCATGATCCACTAAAAATTACTTTACTGATTAAATTATGTAAAACTGGAGACGCAACAATTATGGTTATCGACACTGGCACTGTATTATATTTTTAGTTATAAATCATGTCGCATACACACACAAGATAACCTAGGAAAATTTTTGTCAAAAAACTTTCCCTCAAAATTCATACTGGCATCAAATACTACTCAACAAACATCAGAATGACAAATATTTTCTTCTTAAGTGGTTTGGAATAAAATTGAAAGCAATGTATTAAATACGGACGAAACACGAGAGTAAACAACTTTACAAATCACTGGTACGTGAATGAAGATATTTAGAAACAAAATTAAAGTCTTCCATGGCCGAACGATTTTTATTTCCAAGTCATGACAAGACTAGCCTTGATTTTTATGACTTTGTTTGTCTGACTGCAATGGTCAACAGAGATGCTTTTGGGGGGGTGCCTGGGGAGAAAGGAGGCAAGACGCCATGCTCTTAAAAGTATTATAATAATAAGGAAAAACAAAACTATAAGAAAATAACTTCCAAAGGTTGTATGACAGCAATTTACCGTACCTTATATGAACAATCTACCACCGCTTGGTGAGGCAGCGCTTGGGAAAACTAAATAAAATTTTTTTAAAGCGTTGAAAGAATTTTTTGAAAACTAAAAACCTGGAAAAGTCGTTCTCAAGTATATCATAATGAGGTTAACTGAAGTAAATGGTCAATATACCAAGGTAGCCTCAGGCCCCGAATAAAAACCTTATTAAATACGGTCGTTAACCTTGAAATACGAGAACGAGAGCAGAAAATTTTCAACTATCGTTTATTTTTTCCTTCACAATTCTCATTTTCATTAAGAACAATCCTCCCTTTCATTTCAAAACTCCCATCGCCGGCACTTCACTAATCTAGCTCCCTCGAGACTCAATTTCTTTTTCTTCTTTTCCAGCTTCCCACTAAGCCAATTCTTCATCATAAGCTTAATTACTTCTGCAGAGGAGGGAAATAGTCAAATATCATCGCGCCAAAACGGAGGAATTGCCAGAAGAAGTAGTTTAGCTTAAGTAAACAAGGAGTTCTAGCAAAGACAGATTACTCCCCTGATGATGACTCCCGGAGTTTTCACTCCTTTTTCCTCCTGACTTAATTAAAGGAGATTTTTCTTATCATCTCGACCAAGTGTACCGTCAAGGCGTTGGGTGATCCATCACACACCTGACGCCCACCGTAATTTCTTCGGCTTTATAGGATTTTGTTTTCCTTTCTTTTCTGCTCTCTCTCTCTCTCTCTCTCTCTCTCTCTCTCTCTCTCTCTCTCTCTCTCTCTCTCTCTCTCTCTCTGTTTTCATTTATTTTCGTGTTGTTTTCCTAGCTTAAATGTAAATGCCACGGGATCTTTCCATTGCGTTTGGCTTCTTGCTATTCTTTTCAACTTTTAAACAAATATTACACAGAATTTTGCTTTGCATGTCTTGTCTTAAAAGCTAAACATAAACATTACCTGCAAAAGCAAAATGGGAAGGCCTTTTAATTTTCTTAATACTGAATATTTTTTCTATTCTAGTTTTCATTGTTTTACAACAAAGATTATTTACAAAAACACACAGAAGTCAAGAAGTTTATTTTAAATTGTCTTTTTCCTTTCGCATATTAATTCTTGGTTTTGATATTTAAATAGAAATATTACTTGTAAAAATTACAATGAGAAGTTTGGCTAATCCAGCTTAAAGAAGTCATATCTTCATACGACTTTTTTTTGGTTTGGATTATGAAAATCGGGTGTGAAAGACAAAATAATACGACCTACTGGTCTTCACCATTAACAACTACAAAAAATAAACCATTTTAAAAGTTATAACACATTTGTTACGAGCAAGATACTGGGAAAATTCTAACTTACCCCTACTATAAGCTGCTACAAAGACCAGGTACTTCAACGTACTTCAGTGCAAGATAACAATCTCACTATTTTTCATCAAAATAGATATTTTTTCTGTGCGAAGGTAACAAGTTAGTAATCAACATGCAACCTGTGCCTTTAGTGAGTGAAACAAAAAGGCAAAATGCAATTGCTGAGAACAGACTTCCGGAAAAAACTAAATGAAAAAATTGGAAAACATTCAGATCCGGAATCATTCTCTAACTAACTCCTCGTTGATCCACAGCACATCTCAACCCAATACTTGAACAATATGTTCGGATTCCACAATAAGCTGTAGGTCCCGTTGCTAAGTAACCAATTGGTTCTTAGCCACGTTAAATAAGTCTAATCCTTCGGGCCAGCCCTAGGAGAGCTGTTAATCAGCTCAGTGGTCTGGTAAAATTAAGGTATACTTAACTTCTATCAATAAGGATCTGAGACATCTTTATCTATAATAATAAAATCCGAGTGGATCTTTCTTGTTTGTCAGCGCCCACCCCCCGGGTGGGGGCGGGGTAGGTAGGTGATCGGGAGGGTAGGGGAGACATGACACATCCACACTCCTCACGCAAACCTGTTTGTCCACCCCGGTGGGGACGGGGTAGGTAGGGAGACATGACAGGCAGTGCCGGGTTCCAGCCCATCAAGCTAATGATAGAATAAACAGCTAAAGTAACAAACAGGCAAGAGTGAGAACACTTCCTCCGACGAGGTATAAAAGTATGGAGAGTGGAACCTGATCCGGAAGGAAATGATAAACCGGCTTATTGAGGGAGCGTTTTAGGATTCGTGGAACACAGAAGGTGGCGAGAATTCCAAAGCCGTTTTTACATATGCGAAGAAACGGTTACTGAAACGAGGAATCGGGCTTTTACTGATCGACAACATGCATGTGTACAAACATCATATATCATTAACTAGCAATAACTTATAATCAACCGGTGCATTTTTAACGGCAATACTGAAAATAAATAGGATGAAAACACTGACATATAGTCAATCTTCATGAAACGCTATGCATTACGGTACAGTACTTTATAACCTATATTAATCTATATAAGTACTTAGGCCTACAGCACTTTTAGATACCATAAATTTTATTTTCTGCAATAAAAGTTAAACTAAAATAAAACACTGACGCGCCTCTATGAAACGATAAAGGGCAAAATTGCGTTAAAGTTGTATTGCGATTCCGACCGTAATTCCAGAACAAATATAACATCCGAATGTCAGATGAATGTGCATAGTGCCCAGATTATTACATTCCAACAATATGACTGTGCCTTCGCAGGGATAGAGTAGAGGCAGTTTCTCAGGTGAAAGAGAATACGACTGATTTAGGAGTTAAAAAAAATGCGCAGAAATTTCTTCGGCGCAATCGAGTTTTCTGTACAGCGTACCATGCCGCATGAAATTCTCAGCTACGACCGGGAAGCACTCAGTTGCTCCCCAGATGCGGTCAAGTGAAGGTCCGTCGGCGACGCCTTTGTAAAGCGCTGCCAGACGCGCGATCCATGGCTAACCTTAACCTTAAATAAAATACAAATTACTAATGCTAGAGGGTTGTTATTTGTTATGTTTGATGATTGGAGGGTGGATGATAAACATAACAATTTGTAGCCCTCTAGTCTCAGTAGTTTTTAAGATCTGAGGGCGGACGGACAGACAAAGCCGTATCAATAATTTTCTTTTACAGAGAACTAGAAGTAAAATATATATATATATATATATATATATATATATATATATATATATATATATATATATATATATATATATATATATATATATATATATAATGGCAAGTAAAAAACCTCTGTCTAAAACGCCAATCGAGGTCGTGGGTTTTTAAGGCGGTTCCACACGGGATGTTTTTTGGAATTTTCAATTCCAAATTTTAAACCAAACAGCCAACACGTGGCAAAATGAAGGAATTATGATCGTGCTTGTAGTACATCGCTTTAACGGCACTGCATGGCTTCAGTTATGCACCAACACAGAAAAGGCGTTGGCTATTTAGTGCTTAGTTTGGTAAGACGGTAATAAAAGATTTCAGAAAAATCGTGTGACAACTCATTCAGAATACTCTCAGGCGTATGCCAGTGGCATGATATCTCATGCATAACTTTACAGGGGCAATGAAAGGGCACAGACGTTTATTACTCTAATTTTGTACTTTTCTTGTCACTAAATCAGCCAAAGAAACGAGCAACACCTTTGATACCAAAATAAAAAACGTTTTTTTCATGTAATTTACTATCAGCGACTGACAATAAGAGCTTTCTACACTTTCAGTGACAAAACTCTTGTTCCATATAGCAGCATAGAAAGACGATATCGATTAAAGGGAACTGTATAAAAATTATAATAAAGAATCTTTCCAAATCAATATTCACAGATACATATTCAACGCATACAAGCATTGCTCAATCATGATGATAATGATGTTCACCGAACTAACTCATATTTTCTCTAGTTATTTCTATGCATGCAAATACGATGAACTGAAAAAAGTAGGACAGTAATACACGATGTCTAAAAAAAACCTAACGTAAAGCGAGAGATAAAAACATTTTTTCCTGACGATCCTTTAATTCTGACGGTACAAACAGCTACATAAATGGTAGACTGAGGACGGAAAAGTACACTCCACGGAAAAAGAAAACTTCCATCAACTGAAGGAAAATTAAACGCCGCGTTTCCCTGGACGTGTGAAATCAGCCGAGAACTGAGAGTCGTAAAGCTCCAGCGTCTGGCTGTGACGTATGGAAGGTCATTTTTTATCAGGGGGGCCACAGTCATTAATGCTACGAACTGGAAAAAAACACCGGGCTATTTGCGCGAACAGCCGAGGTAATTCGTGTAGGATTTCATCCGGGGTTTGGATGAGAATGTTTCATTGCGCTCTGAGTAATAGGGCTGCAAATGAATGACAATAGGGATGGCAGGGCGCATGTGATGGGTGATAACTGTTGGAAGTGACGAGAATTTCATGAAGGTTTATCTCCTCGTTTTAGTGTTTGGTTTTGGGGAAAACGGGCATCCTGCTTTGATCGATCGGTCTGCGTGCTTAGTATTATTTCCGCGCAAGAATATGGGGTAATAATAAAATACGGTTTGAATGTTCCTCGCTGGGAGAGTGGGTTCCGTTCTCAGCTAGCACTCTGCTGGCCGCGAGTTCGAATCTCCGACCGACCAATGAAGAATAAGAGGAATTTATTTCTAGTGACAGAAATTCATTTCTCGCTATAATGTGGTTCGGATTCCACAATAAGCTGTAGGTCCCGTTGCTAGGTAACCAATTGGTTCTTAGCCACGTAAAATAAATCTAATCCTTCGGGCCAGCCCTAGCAGAGCTGTTAATCAGCTCAGTGGTCTGGTTAAACTAAGGTATACTCAACTTTTTCCGGGTTTGATTGACGAATGAAACGGATAGCATTCCTTCAACGACCGCGTAAAGCAATAATCGCATACAAGTCACCTGAATGTTCCGCTGGGTCAGGAAAGGTAACGCTGAACCCTTAAAAATAAAAAAAGTGAAAACAGCAGAAGGATAAGGTGAAACCATTGCAGGGATTTTCTACGATTACGAGGTCAAGGATAGAATTAGCAACAATTTACTAAATTGAAGAGCAAAAGAAATGCATGCTTATAATGGTGTCTTTCAATCTTTATATATCAAGAACAATGGAAAGCCGTGGGGTTTATTCTTGTACTTTAATCTTCCCATGTACCTTACCAGAGATTCAGTGCTATTTTTTGCAAAGTCCATTAGACATAATAATTACATACGCGGCAGCTTTAGATGTCTTCATAATGACAGCCCTTTAGAGACATATTCCTTGACGGCATAAAATCCATTATGGTATAATGGTCTCCATGTGGAATTCAGGTTACGACGTCTCAGAGAGCAACAGACTTGAGCTTTTGTGCGAACTAATTAATACGACGGTGTGTTACGGCTATAATAGTCTCTCTGACAATTTTATCGCTTATGAAACGAGGAGATTAAAACGAGAAAATTGTATTACACCTGGGAAGACTTGTCAGGGAGCCTCTCATTTCGTTCAGCAAAATATGCTTGGTTTATAACGGTCAGTTTCGTCTTTGGGACGAAAACGACTGTCAAGAATTCCGAAATGATAAAATCAGTCAAAACATGGCGCTGATCACAAACAGTTTTTGGAGAATCGAACCTTAATGAGGAAGTCGCTTCCATCTTCTGTGCTTCCTGAATCACATGATTTCCATTAGGCTCTTCGTTCCCAGCTTGTTATACCCTTCTCTGTTTCCTTCCTTTAAGGAAATTAATTCTCGGCAAGGTGATGATAATCAAATCTCACTCCTATATTTTTCTTATTTCATATGTAACTGTCAACGCTCATTCCGGTAAATGTAGACATTGTTGGCCAACTTACTATTAATCATTAAGGTAAAAAAGTTGCCGTTTGCAATACTGAATATTATTTATGCAATGATACATAATATCTTAGTTACCTTAGGGAGCCACATGCACAAGTGGAATCCTAAGGTTAAAGACGGAATCACAGACGACAAGGATTATTATATTATTATTATTATTATTATTATTATTATTATTATTAAAGACGAAATCGACCGTACATTTCCTTTGCAATTTCCTTCTTCGTCGCTACAAACCAAGCATGTTTAGCTGTGCGAAATGAGAGGTTACCTGACAAATCTTCCCAGGTGTAATATAATTTTCTCGTTTTAATCTCCTCGTTTCATAAGCGATAAAATTGTCAGAGAGACTATTATAGCCGTAACACACCGTCGTATTAATTAGTTCGCACAAAAGCGCAAGTCGGTTGCTCTCTGAGACGTCGTAACCTGAATTCCACACGGAGACCATTATACCATAATGGATTTTATGCCGTCAAGGAATATATCTCTAAAGGGCTGTCATTATGAAGACATCTAAAGCTGCCGCGTATGTAATTATTATGGCCAATGGACTTTGCAAAAAATAGCACTGAGTCTCTGGTAAGGTACATGGGAAGACTAAAGTACAAGAATAAACCCCACGACTTTCCAGTGTTCTTGATATAAAAAAATTGAAAGACACCATTATAAGCATGGATTTCTTTTCCTCTTCAATTTAGCAAATTGTTGCTAATTCTATCCTTGACCTCGTAATCGTAGAAAATCCCTGCAATACTTTCCCGTAATTATTGTGGCCAATGGACTTTGCAAAAAACAGCACTGAATCTCTGGTAAGGTACACGGGGAAGATCAAAGTACAAGAATAAATCCCACGACTTTCCTTTGTTCTTGGTATATAAAGATCGAAAGACATCATTATAAGCATGCATTATCTTTTGCTTTTCAGTTTAGTAAATTGCTGCTGATTCCATCCTTGACCTCGTAATAGAAGAAAAACCCTGCAATACTTTCACCTTATCCTTTAGCTGAGAATTTCAATAAAAAGTAAATAGAGCCCAGAACAAAATCCGTTCCAGGTGTGAGAAAGACTCACTATTGACTACCTACCTACCTACACACACACACACACACACACACACACACACACACACACACACATATATATATATATATATATATATATATACACATACTGTATATACAGTATATATATAATATATATATATACATATATACATATATATATATATATATACATACATATATATATATATATATATATATATATATATATATATATATATATATATATATATATATATATATATGGATGATATCTACAGACCAAATTCACCTAATCGAATGGATTACAACAACCATATAGTGAATGCTTAATTGTACGGTATCTTTACCAATACTGGGTAGGATTTCCACCGAAATCCTTTGAAAATGTAAAACAGAAACCGCCTGAAGAATTTCCCTCTACCTTCTCCGCGCCTCGAACCCACAACAGGAAAAAGACTGTTCACCTCTTTAACGACTATTGAACGACTATTGCCAAGCGAAGGTAAAGAAATTTCATTGCTCATACGTGCATATACCTGTCCAAGTCAGGTATATTTGGCCAGGGCTGAAATAGACCAGTCCTTACGCGTTGTAATATAATGCTAACCCGATCTCCAAAGGCTTTCAGCGGAACTCGTAGTAAAAAAAATTACTAGGAAATCGATGATTAAGCGTTCAGGATATGTCCGATGTATTTCCATATATATATATATATATATATATATATATATATATATATATATATGTATGTATGTATGTATATAGTGTATATGTATACTTATACTTACTGAAACAACTCTTAAGTATGGAAGTGAAGTGTGGGTGCAGAAAGTTGAAGCTGTAGAGATTAACTGTTTACAAAGAGTTTGTGGTATGAGAAAAACTGAACGGGTGAGAAATGTATGAGGAACAGAATATATTCAGACATGTTAGGAGAAAGGAGGGATGAAAGACCTAGAAAGGGATAGATGTATGGAGTGAGGTATTGGAAAGGAGGGATCTATACATCCAGTAGGCAAAGAGAGTATAAGCAAGATTAGGGTAAATGGCACAGTTGGTGTACTGAGCGTTAGACACACTGCGGGTGAGCCTGGTTGGTGAAGAGGTGTATGGAGCCACTAGTTTTATAATCTTTTTTTTGTACACAGGGAGTTCATATATTTATATAGGATTAAGCTCTCAAATTCTGAAAACGATAGTGATTGTAGGTTTTTCATTCCTTGGAAACCAGCCCCTGTTAAAGAAAGCAGTTTACTCTTGAAGAGGAAAAAATATGAAACGTCACATTCAGGTATCACCAAAATATATCATTACACTCTACCATTTTTTTTAATAACTCTTGCTTCACAGGAGCCAGTCGCCAAAGACTTGCAGGCGGGACGCTTTATACACCTCTAATGCGCCCTAAAATCCCCTCCCTCTTTTACCCAGAATAATCAGACGCCATCCTCTCGCGAAGCAGGCTAAATTTATTGTCAGGGTCTTATGATAATCAAGCAGGATCTACGGCACCTAGTTCTACCTGAGAGAGAGAGAGAGAGAGAGAGAGAGAGAGAGAGAGAGAGAGAGAGAGAGAGAGAGAGAGAGAGAGAAGGGAGGGGGTCTTATGTTAACCAACCAAGATCTACGGCATCTTGTTCTACCTGAGAGAGAGAGAGAGAGAGAGAGAGAGAGAGAGAGAGAGAGAGTCTTATGATAATCAACCAGGATCTAGCACCTATCTACCTGAGAGAGAGAGAGAGAGAGAGAGAGAGAGAGAGAGAGAGAGAGAGAGAGTCTTATGATAATCAACCAGGATCTAGGGCACCTTGTTCTACCTGAGAAGAGAGAGAGAGAGAGAGAGAGAGAGAGAGAGAGAGAGAGAGAGAGAGAGTTTCTTATGTTAATCAACCAGGATTTAGGGCACCTAGTTCTACCTGAGAGAGAGAGAGAGAGAGAGAGAGAGAGAGAGAGAGAGAGAGAGAATTTACGGCAGTATACTTGATGACTATTAATGATACCGCCGGCTATAAAGATGTCTAGGGGAAGAAGAAGTACCTGATAATGTACTCCATTATAACATGAGTTGGTTTTAGGTCAATGCTGGAAGGGATTGGTGGGTTGTTTGTTGTGTGGCCCGTCGTCATGATTCATTGCCAATATTATTTTCTTGTCCTGTATTGGACTTGTGGGAATTATCAAGAAAACACCAGTGATAACATTAATCTGGTGAATTTATTATCTGAATAATTTACTCTCCTCTTTTTGAACGTAGTTTCAATATTTCATTTAAATGTCATAAGAGCACACAGCGGACATTTAGGAACCAACATAAACGGAATATTTTCCCAGGGGAGGGGCGGGGGCGGCAGGAATGGGATTAATGTTACGAGCGGTCCGCAGCCTACTTTGCAAAGTCACAAAGAGAGAAACAACATAACACATTCACTTTCTTTTTCTTCATATATATATATATATATATATATATATATATATATATATATATATATATATATATATATATATATATATATATATATATATATATATATATATATATATATATATATACGTCATCTGTTTGACGCAGACCGATGATACTACATTTAATATAACCTCTGTTCCTTTTCTCACTTCATTTACACGGACCTCCTCTTCATCCCTTTCTCTCGTTTTCATATTGATCCTATTTTTTCTAATTTGATAATTTCCAACACTCAAAAAGGCACCTGGTATACGCGCAAAAACACTCACATTAAATCGCAAACATCCAAACTCACTCACTAAAATATATAAACTCATACACGACTAATGCAGAAAATCAAATACACATTCACGCTCAATTGGATTTAATAAACTTTATGGCAACAGTTGGATGAGAGTACAACTTTTATTTGAAGCTTGTCCCACTCTGAACATTACTATAAATCGTATTTTATCTATGAAATCATAATATATCGCATTTTATCTATGAAGTCACAATATATCGTATTCTATCCATGAAATCATAATATATCACATTATATTTATGAGACTAAAAAGCGTACCAGAGAAATAAACGAGAAAGTGTTTATCAAATTAGAAATACATGATCAAAGTAATGATTAAGAAGCACTACCAAATAATCGGAAAACCCAAACAACTGACAACAGACGGAAAAAATGCAAGTCGAGTGATTCACAAAACGATAATACTTGGTTTGAAAATATAATAAGAAATGTTCTCCCTCAGACTCAAGTTTAACTGACTGCGTATTCATTCAGTCTTATGTTGCTTGACACTAAGACTTGCCCTATATAGAACGTTCAAGCTGTATGGTACATATAATAATCTTAAAAAGGTTAGTTCCTCCGGGTGTTATAGACTTTTCAAATCTATAATACTGTGTGTCATTTCGGTGCCGTCCACTTCGATAACAAAAACGTGAATTAGATGAACGTAAATTATGTCTATGAAAAAAAAAAGGAAAAGGAGGGAAAGTATGAAAAAGCAACAAATCTAATGGAAAATTAATCCCTAATAAGTAACAAAAAATGGAAGTGAAAAATCTGCACAAGAAAGGGGGAAAATAACGGAAGCATATATCAAAAAAAAGACATAAAACTAATAATCCTGGAGGTAAGAAAATAAAACTGAGGAGAAACCAAATCAGGCATCAGCGATCAGGAGACACGGGATTTCAAGAAATGGAAAAGGGACAGAGGAGAGAGGGGGATTAGTAGCTGGGGAGGAAAGGGGACGCAGGAGAGACTCTCTGATCTCGGGGATTTGGTTCCCCCCGAGTGGGGATGCGAGGATCGCTCAAACTTTAATGGTGGGTTTCCGAATGGCAAAAGTTTATGTTTTGAACCGTTTTATTTCGAAGAATTTCCGTTATTTCAGAAGTGGTTTACTTTTCTATAGCACAATTTCCCCCCCCCCTTTTTTTCCGTATATGACTGGCAGTCTAACTTTACACTAATATTTTAATAGCATGCTTAATGCCAGGTTAATTGACGTCATTAGGAAGGTAATTCCATGAATGTTTTTTTATATTGACGTTCTTTTCTAAACCGCTTATCATATGTGCAAGCAATGCAGTCGGCTCGCACTGGCAGGCGTTCAGCTGGGATTAGAAGTCTGGGCAGAAGGGTATTAACTTCCACACTACAAAATCCACAGGTCAGGTATATGCTTGCTTCTGTACTAATCATGTCCCAAACACCATTCGATGGCATAAGACGAAAATATCTAAATCATACATCAGAGAGCTATACCTGAATATATATATATATATATATATATATATATATATATATATATATATATATATATATATATATATATATATATATATATATATATACAGTATGTATATATATATATATATATACACACATACACATGTACACGCAGGCATTTATGTATATGTGTGTGTACACACAGACATATATACAAACATGCATACATGTATATATATGTATGTATGTATGTATAATGTCTGTGTGTATACATGAGTTTGTGTGCGCATACGTGGTTTTGCATTCAAAATACTCCATCACTCCACTGGTTTTACGACCACAAAATTTCCACAACGTTGAATAAGTCAGTAAGTGTTAGGGTGATGACATCGTCGGGACATAACATATTCCCCTGACCTTTCTTTTTTTTTTTTTAGGGAGCAAGAACATGGAGCTGGAAACCTAATCTGAAATTCTGTCTTCAAACAGTGGCAACACCTGGAGCGGCCCCCATTAACGTACTTATAGCATTCGTTATATACTTTTCTCATTGGAGATGAAGGACCCTGAAAAAATTTCCCTGACAGTAATCGATAAGTCGTTTAGGAAGGTTGCGACATATGTCAGTTTATCGGCTATTAAGAATTTACTCATAATATGGTTCAACATCTGGGTCACTAACTGCAAAGTACATTTTGCATATATATATATATATATATATATATATATATATATATATATATATATATATATATATATATATATGTGTGTGTGTGTGTGTGTGTGTGTGTGTGTGTGTATGTATGTATTCTCAAAACGTGAGAACAGCGGAATCTCACTATTTATTCAGAAAGGAATTCGTAACTTATCTATTCAGGAATTTCCTGATTGGTCACCCGGCTAGGGGTAATGAAATCCGGAAGGATTTTTAGTGTACAAGAGTTCCTACGAAAGTTAATGAGTTACCCTTGGCGTTTATAGGAGTTAATAACTTTGCGTTTTATACAAAAGCAGGCTGGAAGGAAAAAGGGCAATATGCGAGGGTAAATTACTTTTATTACAAATAAAATTTTATGACATATAAATCTTTTTCATTCAAGAAGTCCAGTTTCTTCATATTGTTGATGCGTGCAACAAGGAATATAAATTTTTTAGGAATAAATCAGCATCAAAGAATATATCTGTTTAAGAATAATAAAGTAGCATCAAGGAATATAGTCTGTTTTAAGAAGAAAGTAGAATCATGAAATATAGTTTGTTTAAAAATAAAGAGAATTCAAATACACCGACGAATACTAATTGATGACCATCATCAACTAAAATTGAAAATATAATCTACTATATATTAAAGCGAGTATTATGATTATATATCACAAGCGTGATTACTCAAGCAAATCCTTCATAATATTATATCTGAGGAAGCCTTACTGACGGGGTCTGAAGAGCACGCCAAATAAGTGAAACCTGGATGGATGTTTCCGTAGAGTTTATTACTCATCACCACCCTCTTGTTCCTACTGTTTGTAATAACATACCTCCCTGGAAGATTCTTAAGCAGTGCAAATGTATATAGATATATATTTCTCTCTCTCTCTCTCTCTCTCTCTCTCTCTCTCTCTGCACATATATATAACGAACACTGACAAGCACAACAAACAACACACACATATTTCTCCGTGAATTTGTAATTTGAGTTCTGGAATACAAAAGATAGAGCTTCATCTTGATATGTTGTCTGCAATAAACGAGTGATATCAAAGAGACCTTTAGAAACAAATTTTTGTTCTTGCATAACGTTTATCACTGCCTTCATTATGATACCGTTTACATCATTACTATAAAAACAAATTCATGACCTATTTGGGGTTGATGACCACCTCTATTGACAGCAATTTACCGATTAAGCCATCAAGAATTTGCGTTATTCATCACTGTTACGTTTCCTTTATCTTCGTCACTTCCTCGAGAGCACAATATATATTCATGGGAACATCGTTTGTTTAAAATTACAAGATTTAATCGCATGTTTTCTTAATTACAAGATTTAATCGCATGTTTCCTTACTAAAAATAAACATATGATTAAAGAAGTAAATAAATGTTTATATAAATAAATGAAAACTAAAGGAGATAGGATTTTTAAGCACCTGTGAAAACTGGAGTTTACAGCAAATGCTGACCGCTGCTGGAATTGATTTTTTGCCACATAATAACAAAAGAAAATTTAATAATGCAGCGTAAAATGTTTTACTTAGCATTTTCATTTTCAATTTTTTTGTTAAGAATTCAAGTTGAAATCCCAATACATTACTTGAATAACGCACAATTAATACGGCTGAAGAAATAAATTAGGTGCGAAGAATAATGGCGCAGACCTATCAGCCAATTTTCTCATGAAACGTTACAGTCTCAAAGTTATCCAAAATGCTACCAAGAATACGAATTTTCTCCAGACTTCTGTAAGTAGCATATTTTCGATAAGAAATTTTAGTATTAATTTTCGAAATAAGCATACCACTATCTTCATCATATACATGCTACATTTATCATCAACGATAGCCAAGCATTAGGTTTATAATTTCAACTGGTATTCAAAGATTAACTAAATGTCAGTCCAGACATCTATCCGTGTTATGCATTTAATCACAAAGTCACAAAAAACCAGTGTTTCAATTAAATGCTGTAATATTGTTGGTACATATGCATCATTAGGGTTAATACAACCGTGCACGACTTGTTTTGCAAATGTTCTTCAGGGGTACAGAAAACAAAAGGTAAACATAACCGCCACTTGTAATCTCTCCTTCCCATAAATTAGGTGCAGGTCTCATATGCAGTGATGGCGGGTATTACAAATAATACAATATCATTTCTAGAGCACCTGTTAAATTTTTTAAAATCAAAGCAATAAAATCTCCATTTCGTGAAAATTTTAAATAACTATTGTCATGATTATCCCAAGTGATTTTTAAGGCAAGTGTTTACGTAGCATAATCTACTGAATCAGACATCAGTGATCCTTGTTTCACTATATAAATTACATCAGCATAACTGTATTAGCACGTCCACAGAACAACCATCTCAATATTCTGCGGCAACGTCTTTCCATCTACAATTTCCAGAGGAACAGTTTTCAATTTATCTGTAACTGCTTAGAATTGCAATGCGATATCTTTTATTCAACAAGACAGGTCTGTGTAAGGGCTCTCCTATTTCTCATTGTTAAACCAACGACCGGAATTTATATTAAAAAGTATCAAGTACAAAAACACTGCCTGAATAATACCAACTTACATCGAGGAATTCGTTTTTTTTTTATAAAACTTAAAATTATGTTCGCCTCGATGACTCAAGCTATTATTCTCAACGTTTCAATATCTATTTTTGTACTCTGAAAGTAGCTAAAATGAGTTAACCCTCGAAGTTTAGTTTAAGTGACCCTCACTACCAGTAGAAGTTATCTTCATTATAATCTAATTTACTACAGATTAAACAGGCAGAGGCAATACCTTTGAAGGAATTCCATCTTGATTTAAATAATTTCCGAAATTGCCAGATAAAATAAACCTTGACTTCGTAAAATCACTTTTTAACTGGAAAGGAGCTAATTAAATTATTTGTTTCATCTTGACCTATAGTTAATCATTTTTACTTGTAAAATTCAAAGCATTTGTCCGTTTTCCCAATACTGCCTCTGTTGTACGGAAGACTCGAAGGCCAACGTACAATTCTACTGTTTTGCAGCTCACAACTGCCACTTTAATGAACATGACTTTCTTTCCAGCGAACAGCACTACCGCTCGATTTCTCCAAACCGTCTTGGTAATGAACAAATATTTTTTTTCCGCCTGGAACGATCCCATTTTCCGTTTCCTCACTGCTGTAATCAATCCGGGGCTTCGTCTACCTCAATTGCAACGCTTAACGCGTAACTTCAGAGTAAGGTTCATTGCTTTTAATGGTGTCCGGGGATTTCCCGGATTTAGGCGGAGAGAGGGAGAGAGAGCCAATCAATCGGACGCCAATGGCTGAAGGAGAATTGGGTTGGGATATTACACGCCTCTAAGAAAGTAAGGGGTCTCTGATATTCTGATTCTGATAACAAAAACAAAGATACTTTATTGCCTTTTCATTTTGCAGAAAAGAAAAATAAAATAAAGAAAAAGAATTTTCAATAATTAGAATATCAACCAAGACTACTTTTTTTGTCTTCAGCTGACCTTGACATGGCAGAAAATATAATTAAATCTCTATGTGATGGTCATGGCTGAAAAATGTTTTAGAAAATATCAGTCTTCTGTGGAGTTAAATTTCGGTAATCGACATTCAAAACCCCGGATAAATCACTGGTATCAAGAGAAATATTAAATACTTAACCTGACTGAAATTCAGGGAATTATTTTTTATTCAAGTAATTTTTATTTTTGTCTTTTAAGCTGTTTCCCCTGGTATAATTTAGTCACGTCTATTACTAGTTCATATGAAAAACAGGTAGGAATATTTATCGAGCACAATTTCTTTAATTCCTTCACAAACAGCAATTAATTTGGCTTCGGATTGGGATAATTAAAACTGAATTGTTGTTTCTTAAAAACCAAATATGTTAAGAATGAAGTCAAAATAGTTCGTGACGTAGTCTAAGGAACTGAAATATCAGTTGTGTAACTTCATTTACATTCTGTCAATATAACCCTGTTTAACCTAATCAAAACTGATCCCCGTTAAACTTTGTCAAACAAGAGATATTATTAGAAACTGAGAATTAGCAGACTGAAAATTTACTAAAATGTTTAGTATGTGAGCAAAACAAATCACCCTTCAATAATAATCCAGATGAATAAAGCGTCGCGTCTGAAAACATGACATATTCTTTCAATAAAAAACTCGAAATATACCAAACTGGGATTATTAATATTTAATATACAATCCGTCAAACTCACTGACAGGTACCACTCTATTGTTTCACTGTTGAAATCATAAAACTTGCCTTTTGATAGGTTATTAAATAAATCTATTAATGAGAAATTAAAATTCCGAGTTCGAGCCATAATGAACGTCGAGCCCAGTCATTCATTAGAGCCAGAGATGAATGGTACTTGTTGACTAACTAGTGATGGATTTTTAACGGTACGCTGGGTCCCGGAATCAATGGCCATCAACGTATTGTTACCTGACTAACGAGGTATTGAGTCATTTATGGTGTATGGTGTATGGTGGTTCTTCAGTGGAATTAGTTGTCAATTTGCTCATATTTCTCCCGGTAACGTTAACCAGTATTTAGACTGTTTCTCGTAGCAGCAATTTCAGAATTCGTTGTAAAATAATTAAAATATCAAGAATGCTTGGAGTTAACTAGCATAAATAATTAACTTGCGCTTTGATTACGTATCCGATATATATATATATATATATATATATATATATATATATATATATATATATATATATATATACCAATATATCAGATACGTAATTAAAACGCAAGTTAATTATTCATGCCAGTTATTTCAAGAATTCTTGATATTTTAGGTATTTTACAACGAATTCTGAAATTATGAGAAACAGTCTAAATATATATATATATATATATATATATATATATATATATATATATATATATATATATATATATATATATATATATATATATATATATATATATATATAAATATATATATATATATATATATATATATATATATATATATATATATATATATATATATATATATATATATATATATATATATATATATATATATATATATATATATATATATATACATATAATCCATATATAAATCGAAATGAGCGAAGCATGAGATTTCTTTTAGTATCGAGTAAAATTGAGAAAAACATCACAAACCAACAACACAGAAAATCTGTAGAGACAGGCTGCCACGATTCACACACACAATTATATTCGAAAAGAAAGGTACAGAAACCAAGGTGGAATGAAAGGGGGAAATGGCCGGAGGGGTTAGAAGCGTTAGTTAACTATATCTCGGCTGGAAAAGTTTCGGGAAAATTCGACTGTAGATAACTTTGCAGAGGACAACGATCTCCCCCGGCTGCTGTGCTGGAAGAGAGAAAAAAAAGGAAAGGATAGAAAGGGGAAAGCGACATTAGAAAGATTATAAAGTAAGTAGAAAGCTTCTTAAAGTAATGTATCTCCTGGGTCAAGTTACGGTTACGAGATGATGCAATTCTTTCTTTGAGTTTAAAAAAAAAAGATTGTTAAGAACAAAATGTTGATTAAAAGAGAAATCAACCCAAGGTCGAATACATACATACATACATACACACATATATATAATGTATATGCATATATATACACATACACATATCATTTACCACAGAAACACACAAATCACTTACTTGTATTATGATCGTTTTTCAATTTATTCATCTTCCTTCAATCATTTGGCATTTTCATATATCGACTTCAGCGTCAAAATCAACCGAATATTAGTAAACACCAAAATAACAACTTCTTTATCTATTAGCAATATCACCTAGTGAAAAAAAAATTCAGGCAATTTAATGAAACGAAACTTTTCGAGAAATAAAGAGAAATTGTCAGTGGAATAATTCAACCATTATTCATATCGACGAGTAAAACTCGGATCTGGTCCCCGAATGTGCATCTGCCTCATCAACATGAATAACTAAATTGTTATTTAAAGTAGCAAGGCCTGCACGACGCTCACGAGTTTTGCAATGGAAGTCTGTCTGTCTGTCATTTACAGTATATATTTGTATGTATGCATGTATGTATGTATAATATATATTCAAATATATATATATATATATATATATATATATATATATATAAATATATATATATATATATATATATATATATATATATATATATATATATATATATATATATATATATATATATATATATATATATATATATATAAATGTATATATGTTTAACAAAGTGAAATGTATTTTTGTAAAACTATTTGTATGTCTGTATGTATATATATATACATATATATATATATATATATATATATATATATATATATATATATATATATATATATATATATATATATATATATATATATGTGTGTATACATATATACACTGTATATGTGTGTGCGTGTGTGTGTGTGTGCAAGAGCGTGTGCAAGTGTGAATTAATAAACAAATCTTGTAAGAAATTTTCATTGTTTCCCAATCTATTTACAGTTACTTGGAAAATCAA
>NC_089787.1:36578123-36593123 GCF_040412425.1 Macrobrachium rosenbergii | reverse complement strand
ACGGGTGACTAACTTCCCCGTATGGCTAATCCTTCTGCCAGAATAAACTCGAATAGACATCGTCACTCCCCGGCCGCTCTTCACAGCCTAAATGAGCAAAGGTAAGTACCATTTAATTATAAATTTCCTAAAGGTTATTGGATTGTGGATAAATGAGACCGACATTATAACCCATTTATATTTAGCGTCCGTTTCCACTCTCGTAAAGGAGTGAAGGGTTCGCCTCCATCGCCAAATATAAAACCCCGTCAATAATCTCACCCTTGTGACTGGTCGTAAAAATAAGATTTATGTTAAATTAATATTCGTTTATCATCCCCATATTGACGCATGCGCTTCGGGACAATTTGAGTCATTAGCTTTTCATTGCGAATGTCATGACAATAATAGTAATTAATAAAAAAAATACATTTGTTTGTATACCTTTCTGTCTATTTGTCTCTTCTTATATAGTTTGAAAGAATATTCAGTCATATACATAAACAGGAGAGCATAGAAGATGGGTTCATACATGTAATATTTACGTACTGGGTGTATGTATGCATGTATATATATATATATATATATATATATATATATATATATATATATATATATATATATATATATATATATATATATATATATATATATATATATATATATACATATACACATATATATATATTCAAACATATATATATATATATATATATATATATATATATATATATATATATATATATATATTTACATATCTATATATTTTTACATATATATATATTTCAAACATGAAGACTAGTAAATATAGACTGATATATGCACAGATATGTACTCATTGTGTATGTAAGTATGTATGTATTTACATATCTATTTACTTATTTTTACATATATTGGTACATATTTTCTACAGACTTCATCCGTCTTACCCCTTTTCCATTTTTATTATTTTCTTCGGACCTGGATTCAAACACACACATATATATAATGTATATATATATATACATATATATATATATATATATACATATATATATATATATATATATATATATATATATATATATATATATATATAATATATATATATATATATATATATATATATATATATATATATATATATATATATATATATATATATATATATATATATATATATATATATATATATATATATATATATATATATATATATATAATATACTGCAAGAGAGAGAGAGAGAGAGAGAGAGAGAGAGAGAGAGAGAGAGAGAGAGAAGAGAGAGAGAGAGAGAAATATTAAAGGGCATAAGTACCTGATGCTTTCGTGTATTTATTATACACTTCTTCAGGGTACTGTACCCCGAAGAAGTGTATATACTCGAGAGTGCTAGGTACTTTTGCCCTTTAATAATTCATTCTGGCTTTTGCAGGATATTTAGCCTCATGATCCTTGTGACGGTATTGCACACATAATACACACACACAATATATATATATATATATATATATATATATATATATATATATATATATATACATACATACATATATATGTATGTATGTACGTAGGTATGTATGCATGTATGAATAATGTGTGTGTGTGAGCAGAATGAACTTTGTTGACCAGGCTGAAAAGCATCAGTTAACAGCTCAGAACTGAAACTGCCACTCGTCAGCCTAGTCAACAACGAGCACTGACCAGGACGAGCAGGCTGGTCAACGTACGTTGACCAATTTGACCAGTCTGGCCTAGCTGAAGAGTAACCGTAAATGGCTCAGATATTAAACTTAACGAAGGCATATTTGGCTTAATAAAGCCTTTTTTAATTCAGCTTTAATAACCACAATGCCCTCTTAACTTCTCGAGTTCTTCACACTTCGGATAAGCGTGGAACTAAAAAGCCTAAGATCCAAACGAAGACCTAAACGATGAACTTCTGACGCCCACAGCAGGATTCGAACCCGCAACCACTATACCAGAACGCAGTATCATTACCCGTGGTCAGGTTGACCATTGCTGAGGAAGATTGTTTTCATATACAATAAAAAGTGATACTGTTAGTTTTTATTTCTGCAAAATGGAAAAACTAAATGCCACACAAAGCCTGCTTGCCTAGAGCCCCAAAGTGACAACCGACTGGAGACCATTTTGTCACTATGATGTTGGAAAAAGATATGAAGTTCCCTAGTTTTCAAACTGGGAAAATTGAAATTTGCAGTTAAAGATAAGAAGGATTTTGGTTTAGCAACATTCAGTTCACAGGTTTCATCTTCTTCGTCACCAAGAGTATGGAAGACTCAGATTGTTTGTTCATTATGATAGTCATGAGATCTCACTTTCCGTTGCTGGAAATTCAATAAGGATCCCAAGTAATGAAAATCTGAATGTAAGTTTCCGAGGAAAGTGGCACAAAATCACACGTTAGTGAACAAGAGGATAAACACCTTTAACAAATATCATAAGGAATGGGAGATGTAAAGCATTATATTATATCAGTGGTTATCAACCAGACGGGAATTCCCCCCTGGAGGGGAATTTCAGAGTTTCAGGCGGGTGGGTGTGACCACAGATTGGCAGGCTCAAACAGGCTCTAGGACCACACAAAAAGCAGTGTGCATTAGTCCGCACTACTGAGAGGTCACGATGGGCTTTCTCTTCGCTAGCTTGTGTGTTTGTGTTAGTATTTTGTTGCATATTTATTTGGAATGCACCTTTTGAGGCAGACAATTTTGGAAAAGGGGGGAATGACATTCTGACGTGTGGTGAAAGGGAGCATAGGCCAAAAGAGGTTGAGAACCACTGTATTATACCCCAGCGATAAAAGAGAATCAAAAGAAATATTGAGAATTGACCCTCAAACAGCACCCAAACAAATCCAACCAAAGGATACAAGAGCACAAATTCTCGAATACTTGGGAGAAGATTGAAAGGTAGGAAAAGTTTTAGACGCTATTCAGTATCACAGAGAAGGCAATCAAAATCTCCCTGTTAGTTTACAAGACATAGGGATATTAAAAGATATTTAGAAATAATACATCAACAAATAAATAGGTAATGCTAGTGAGGCAAAAGTGCTATAGAAAGTTAGATAGATAGACAGGTAGACAAGATATATATATAGATAGACTGATATATTGATAGTTGGATAGATAGATATAAAGTGAAGTATGGATGTTTAAAGCAAATAACAAACAAAAAAATTAAACTTGAGATGAACAGTTTCAGGAGTATATATATATGGTGTAAAAAGAATTGAAAAGGGGAGGAACTTGGAGATATGTACAAGTGGTAAAAAGGTTGATGTATATGAGAGAATGGATCTAAGTGTTTTGTTATGGTTCGGCCATGTGGAAAGAAAGGAAGACGATGGGCCAGTGAAAAGTATGCATATTCCAGAAAAGTTAGGAGGGAGAATGAGAGGATGCCTTTAGAAACGTTGGATAACTGGAATGAAAACAGTGCCTTCATATACATTCACCGTGCTCCGATAAGCCTTTGGGTAGGTATATGATGCCGGATAGAACACAGGGGCTTATCCAAGATTTACAAACACCTTAATGTTCATATATATATATATATATATATATATATATATATATATATATATATATTATATGTTCATGACATACATACATACACACTCACACACACATATACAGTATATATATATATATATATATATATATATATATATATATATATATACTGTATATGTGTGTGAGTGTGCATGTATGTATGTCATGCACATGAATATATATATATATATATATATATATATATATATATATATACATACATACATATATATATATATATATATATATATATATATATATATATATATATATATATATATATATATATATATATATTATATATATATATATATATATATATATATATATATATATATATATATATATATATATATATATATATGTGTGTGTGTGTGTGTGTGTGTGTAAGCTACCAGTCACACAGTTTCTACATCATGGCGAACACTGGTTACTGGAATAACGATATTACTTTAAAATGAAAATGCTTATGTTACCAAAGAAATGTTTTCAGGATCAATAAAATTGACTGTGGCTGGAGGATTAATATCACATGAATATATAAGAAAGGCGTTTGCTGCACTGGTGATGGACAGTAAAATTATCATAAATTAAGAAAAGTTATGTGTATTGTTTTATCATTGACTAGGTATCATATTTGCAACAGGAATAACAGAAATGAGATAATCGCAGCTATCACATAAAAAGGAGTGTTCAAGAAAGAGGGGGAATACTGGATGCATGTTGTTTGGTCACAAATGTTAACATTATAAGAATGGTTACATGTTGACAGTAGATACCCAGCACAAGCAATAAACAGATCTCCTACTTGAATGCAATGTTTTATGATTAGTCCAAAAACAATATTCGAGTGGCGGGAACTAACCTTAACCCATATTTCTCAGAAAGGAAGATAGTTAATACATAAAAAGCTCGTTAACACAACCAATAACAAGAAGAGGTTTCAAGAGTAAAGAGATTCAAAGGTGTTAATAAACAAGGAAATGATGATATGCCAGGCTGTCGTTTATCAAGTGCTGTTATACTGAAGGAAGAAATGGGTCCCGTCCACCCAAATTTTATCAAAAAACGTACTGAATGATACGTTATTACAATTACTTGGGATGCTACCCATGGGCTATAGTCCAATTAGATTTTCTGTTACATCATAGGCTTTGATGAAAGTATTCGCGAGGTTGGTTATGGACCTCTACAAAGCCGACTGGTAATGTTAGTAATTTGGAAACAAGGGCTGTTACGGTGTCATAGGCCATGCGTGAAGAAAATGTCCACTGATAACAGTGAAATCTATAGTCCTCTGAGCATCTATTATATTAATTAGTTATTTTAATTGCCTTGGTAAGAAGAAATGACCCATGAACCTACCCGTATAAATATTCGTAATCTAAATAAAAGCCAAGATTTTGTGTTTTTTTAATCTAGATATGATCAGAAAACAGAACAAATTTGATAGATATGGGCCCAAAGCCATATGGATATTTTTCTTGAAGTTCTCTGGGGTTACTTTCCATGGACTTAGAACTTTTATCCTAAGTCTAGGTTATCCCAAATTGGACAGGAAGGAGTAAACTGCCTGTCACGACAGAGAACTATTCTTTGTAGAATGCTATCCACTTTCATTTTCATTTATTCCCTCTCTTCAAAATTTATATTCTCTGAATCTATTCCATCTATCCACTTAATGATTATCAACTATGTTATAATTCTCAATGACAGAGTTTAAAAACCGATAAATTTGAAACATTCTTGGTACAGTTACATTGTTGACTAATATCCTGATTATATAACTGCTGTACGAGAATTCGGAGGGTAAACGGAATTTTTAAACGAGTAACCTTCAAAATTACTAAAACATGAGCTGAGATAGTCTATAAAGGGAGAAGAAGACCCCAGGTGTGACTGGTAGGTGGTCAAGAGCGAATCAGCTTTAATACTGAAAGGGAAGTTGGTATGTGGCTGACAGTGGCATTGGTATACAAGTGTGACGGCTCCAGAAGCCTCAACAACGGTCCTAGGCATTGTCAGATTGTCCTGCCTTGATAAACAGAAAATACGTTCTCTACCTGATTTGTGGGAAAATTTTAAATTAAGCACATGGCAGGTCAGGTGGTTCTGCTAATGAAACTAAAACAGTATGCGGCAATAGGAACATGCAAATGAGATTGGCGTACTGAACTAAACTGATAAACCTAATCTGGAGTCTCAACAGTATTCTGATAAGAAGCAAATATGAAACGGACACGAAGGAATAAACCTATTAAAGATGACTTGACGACACAAGAGGATTTTACAAGTAATGACTGCAATGATGAAAAGCAGATAACGACTACGAGAAGCTGATAAGACCAATGTGCCTTTGCAAATTTTACGGAAAACAACGAAAAGGTAAATTCTTGGCTACAGAGATCCAGCAGTAACCCTTCCCTGCAAAAGTCTTGAGTAAACCCTTCACTTAAAAAAGTATTGAAATCATGTTCACTACAACGTTATGGAATTTACCCTTCACTATATAAGTACTAAGTTTACCCTTCACTACAAAGGTACTGAGTTTACTCTTCACTACATAGGTACTGACCTGACCCTTCTCTACAAAGGTATTGAAGTAATATTTCACTACAGAGGTAATGAATTCACCCCTTGTTACGAAGGTACTGAATTAATACTTCAGTACATAAGTACTAAGTTTACCCTTCACTAAAACGGTATCGAGTTTACCCTTCAATGCAAAGGTGCTGAATTTACCCTTCCAAACATAGGTATTGAATTTATTATTTGTAACGGAGGGTAAATTTGGTAATTTACCCTCCGTTACAAAGGTACTGAAGTTACCCTTCCCAACAGTGATGCTGAAGAGATTGGTTTGTCAGGCCACAAAGACAATTTTGGAATGAATGAGCATAACAGAGAGAACTGGGAAGCTGAGGATAAATGACAAAACATGTTTACAGTTACAAGGTATAGTTAAAAGTAAGAGGCCAAAAGTACACATATACAGCAAATGTTTTGACATGCCTATGGTATGTGGAGTGACCAAGGATAAGTCACCTAAATGAGAGCCTATAATCTGCATTATCTAGGATTATAATGAAGTGCACACTACATATTCAAGATAGAGGTTTTAGTGAAAATAGACAAACTAGGATGAATAGCTTCTTTGGGAACCGTTCAGTCTATTATGATAGCGACCTTACTGTTAAGCGTGATCCCTAAGTTGGCTTAGTTTGTGTTAGGTTAGACTGAATGGTATTTCTGGGCTAAATGCATTCCTTTTCCTCAGAAAATAATAACACTTATGTTGTCAGAGTTAAGACTCTTCATTCCCAATAAAACCAAAGTAAAGTGTGTAATAAACCATTCTTAAATCTTACGTCAGAATAAATACCATTGAGTAATGGGCAATTGGGACGAGCATGTAAAGCTATATTATTAGTAAACAAACCTAAGGTTTCTTGAACCTTTGTAGCTTTGACACCTAGACATGAACCTGATGATGAGGCATTTGGAAAATGAGACGAACACTATGAAAAGCAAGGAAAGACGAAATAAAGTAATGCCATGGATGATTCAATAAGTAACAATTCTGCTAATGATAAAAGGTTGCAAGATTTCCAAGGTGAACCAAACATGAGGAGAGAAAGTTTTCTTAAAGAAAACTGTGGAGAGACTTGATGAATAAATAAGTGAAAGGAAATTGCCTTCCTTCACAAAAATCTTTTGAGAAAAAAAAATCAGAAGAGTGGGAACTGGTTCTATATAATAAACTGAAAAAATAAAAATAAATAGCATATTTTTCCCTTAATAAAAGACTTGATTAAAATAAATATAATGGGATAATTAGAACTGAGACATTTAAATTGATAACTGACATAAAATCTATTTTAGAAAACGAATGAAGAACACGTGGATATTGGATTTCATTTAGGAGATTGACATACATTCAGGAGGGAATTACCACTGGGAATTACATTCAATAAATAAATCAAATGACATGGTGATTAATATAATTGAATGAAGACCCCATTGAGCAAAATACGAGTTAACTATGAAAAGGGCCATATTTTACGCAAACTGTCAGGCTTCTTTTAATTACTTTGATGCGATCATAAACTTGACTGATAAATTAGTGGAATGATCACTGGAATATCCTGATTAAAATCATACGGGTATATAATGATTCATTACACGGAACATTGTAGTTTGGAAAAGAAGATTATAGACATATATTTTCTCTGTCGATGATTTTACTGTGTATACTCGAATGCACCAGTTTACATGTGCATGATTGCACGTTTGTATTCACAGTTACGGATTCATTCAAGTATACTTTTTTCACGTATATTTTTTGTTCTTCATGCGTCAGGTTTGTTATGCCTGGGTTTCGAAGCAATGTGTTTATCATATATATAAACATATATGTACACACATATGAATACATATATATACTGTACATACATACAGGTAAACATACATACATGTGTATATGTATGTATGTATATACACTTATAGATATTTATACACACACAAATATATATACATATATTATATATTTATAAATATATATATATATATATATATATATATATATATATATATATATATATATATATATATATATATATATATATATATATATATATATATATAATATATATTATATATATAATATATAATATATAATATATAATATATATAAATAATATATAATATTCATACATACATACATACATACATACATACATACATACATACATACATACATACACATAAGAATCTGATTCAGAACATGCAACAAAATGCATAACAATTCTAGAAATAAGCTAAATCCTCTAAGTAAAAAATGATATTAAAAGAACTTTTCGACCAAATGGAACAGCCATTTCACTTAGGATTAAGTTGGAGCCAGTTTGTGTAATGATAAGTCCGTAATGCGATAAGGGGGATTACAGCGTGTGAAAATAAATCTCTATAGAACGGATGTTCGTGTATCGGCGCTGATGGAGTTGTTTTTAATCCCCTTAAACTCTTAGCGCTCTAGTTACATAAAAGACAACCTAATTCTTCTTACTAGTGACGTTTAGTTACTGAATATTCAGTAATGCTATCATACTGTTTCATGTCAATATATATATATATATATATATATATATATATATATATATATATATATATATATATATATATATATATATATATATATATATATTTATTTATATATATTTTTATTTTTGTACATTTATATATATATATACAAATAAATATATATACAAATAAATGTATATATATATTATTATATATATATATATATATATATATATATATATATATATATATATATATATATATATATATATATATATATATAAAATAGTGTTTCACACAATTCAATTTCCATCTGACCTAAAAATCGCAAGTTCATGATTCTTTGGCTTTTCTATAATCTTCGGCGCAATCGAGTTTTCTGTACAGCGTACAGTATAATCAAGGCCACCGAAAATAGATCTATCTTTCGGTGGTCTCGGTATAAGGCTGTATGAGCCGCGGCCCATGAAACTTAAACCACTGGCCGGTAGTGGTCTGTCCTATATAGTTGCCAAAAGCACGATTATGCCTAACTAAAACCTTAAATAAAATAAAACCTACTGAGGCAGAGGGCTTGCAATTTGGTATGTCTGATGATTGGAGGGTGGATGATCAACATACCAATTTGCAGCCCTCTAGCCTCAGTAGTTTTTAAGATCTGAGGGCTGGCAGAAAAAGTGCGGACGGACAGACAAAGCCGGCACAATACTTTTCTTTTGCAGAAAACTAAAAACTGGTCCGAGTGAAGCCTCATGCAAACTATAGTAGCAGAAAATGTAACTTTTATGGCAAGACTTCTCTCCCTGTGGGTTGGAGGGCAAACCACCACTTACCATATAAGCAAATCAGATGAATCTTAATTATCTTTCAGATGATGGAAATTTTCATCTAGAATACCAGTTTCTGGGGGAACTTTACATGCATGCTGCTACAGCATAAGGGCATCGAGATCAGCAACTTTTTTTTTTTTTTTTTTAAATATACCAACGTGAGAATTACCGTGACAACGTACCTTGAATACTTCCACGGGACTTCCCCGTCTAAGGACCATAACTTGGTTAAATTATTGTATTAAGAATTCAGTAAAGTCATTAAAAGACAACAAAAATCTGGCTTCACGTCAGTGCAAAAACTGGTGCACAAAAAATTTTCCCTGAAGGAACCTATCATCTCTAGGACCTGAGCCCTTACGGACAAACAAAACAGCTCTCTTACTGAGCTATAAAAATCGAAACTCACCTCTCTTGCTTTGGCCTCACACCTTCATAACCAGCATAGATTAGTGACCTTGATATTATGTCAAGCCATGATGAGCACTGAATTTACATGCATTGTCACCACCAGAGCATAACAGTACATCACTGTATGTTTCATTTCTGGTACGTGAAAACTGAGGTCTCTATGCATCTCCGTTATGAACAATCAAATGACCACAGTGATGTAATTTATCTACCTTTAGTCCCAAAACAATTCTGTCTTATTTGTTTATTTACACTGTGTTGAAATAAATATTTTACGTCACATGGAATATACTGTGAAGTAAATAATCTATATTATTAAGTGAAGCTATTTAGAAAATCACACCAATGCTGAATGTTTTGTTAAATTTAACTCTTCTAGGAGTATGGGAGATTTAAGAACTTGGTTTACGAACTTGACTCTACTGAACTAATAAATAACTTTACTGGCAGTTAATATCATTCTCCGCTGCTATTCTCCTACATAGAGCCATGTTGGTTCTATGAAAGTTTAGATTTAGACAACAGTTCCCAGCGTACTCCTTTATTAGCACACAGAGCGTGTTCTGTGAATGAAATTGCTAATTTATGCAGAAAATTAACAGTAGCTTCATGAAAGTAGATAAAGCAAGTTGCTCATTTACTTCCCGTCAGCAGAACCTAACGTTGGCTACAAGTATTCCTGTCAGAACAAAAGCGAGGATTTTACTGCAAATTTACCTCTCTATCGTTTCTATCTTAAGTCTCTTCTAAGTCCATGTATGCGATTTACAACTATTTCTATTTGCTTTTAGGCTTTTCCCATAACTGTTTCATGACAGAATTTTGATCCAAACATCGCCTCCTTTGCCTAAATGCACATTGTTTTTCCCCTATTAATCCTTCGATCAGCTGTCTCTTTTTCAATCAAAATCGTACCATATACTTTTAATTTTCTCCTTATATGCTCTCACTTCCCTTTAACTAACTCACTTGTATTGCATTTACAACCACATGATAACCAAGTCTTCTCCAACTTATATCCTCCTTCTTTGTCTGTTTCTCTCAAATAATGATTAGATGCTTCTGTCATTCCTCTTCTTACATGACAACCATTAGCTTGCTCTTTCATATGATTTGTGCTAACACATAACCTAGCAGTCTTATCCTTACTATCTCCCCAACCCGCCCGCCTTCCTTAGTATACTTGAAAACAGTCTTTGCAAACCATGTATTTCCAGCAAACAAGTCTCTCTCCAAACATTTTTATTTTCTCCAGGAACCCAGTACCTACTAACAACGTTGTCTTTATCAGTTACCTACCTTTGCGTTTAAATAACCTTGCACACCCACCCTTATATATACCCAAAACCCAGCCAGGTACAAACTCAGATTCTCCAAAAAAAGATTATATTTCACTTTAATTTTTTTTCCATTCAAGAACCATACATACTTACACCTGAGATTTTTCATCCTCACACTACAAGTTCTAGCCTTCCTCACACTACAAGTTCTACTCCTTCCCTCGCACTGCTTGTTTGAGGTACAGGCTCAATCACTCTTTGTCCTTCTCATTCCTGAACACATTACCCTTTCACACTTGTAAAATCAAGGGACAAAATACCAAGCTTTCTCTTTTGAAATAAGCCATATACCCTAAATTTCTCCTCTTCCAACCTACATACATGCACATTCAAAACTCAAATTATTCCTCGTCTGGATATTTTGCAATATATGGATATTATAAAATATATATATATATATATATATATATATATATATATATATATATTATAATTTGTGCAGGGTTTAGAATGCAAACCATGCGCCCCATACACTTGGTCCCTTCCACACTGCGCAGCCCAACGAGGATGCTAATATTTTCTTTTTCCAAAATCCCACAGGGGTGAAAAGCCATTGGCCTAAAGAAAAGAGGTTCGTCTGTCATTCAGGGCCACAACCCGCTACCAGGCACAACTCTGCCTTAAGATGAAATTTATCTGTCCACAAAGTTATTCTTAGGACAGCAATGCCCAGGTTGCACTGCTTAGTACCACTGTCATATTAGTCCTCAGCATTTACATATCCATAAGGTAACAATATTCTCTTCCTTCGGAATTTGAGCTACCGACTTCTGAAGAAGCAAGCCAAAAGCTTATTCATCCAAAGGAGGGCAATTGCATAGGTTTTGAATCAAAGCAGGTACAACTGTAACCCTAACTGTAATTTCAACCCTTCTCTGCCCTAGCTCCAGTGAATAGATTAGCATCTATTTTCGGTTGGTACTGCCAGTTGCAATACATATGTTGTATTATACATATGCATATGCATATATATATATCCAATATATATATATATATATATATATATATATATATATATATATATATATATATATATATATATGTGTATATATATATATATATATATATATATATATATATATATATATATATATATATATATATATATATATATATATATACATACAATTGTGTAACTGCAGCGTGCGTATAGTACAAAGACATTTCGGCAAATACTCCTCTAAATCTTTGGTAAATATATTCTTATGCAAGTTCTGAGCCCGGCGCATACATAAACTACTAGAATACACAAACCGTAAACTCTTCGGCCTCAAAATTCGCTTGTGTACTTTACACCATCAGCTGTTCTTTATCCGTTTTACCTCGAAAAGGCCAGCGTAATAAAAGGAGAGACCGAAGGATTAGGAAAACGAGACGAAAATATCTGGAAAATACGTCGAAAACATCTGAATAACACGACGAAAACACCTGAACAACGCGACGAAAACATTTGGAAAACACGTCGAAAACATCTGACTACCATGACAAAATCATCTGGAAAATACGTCGAAAACATCTGAATAACAAGACGAAAACATCCGGAAAACACGTCGAAAACATCTGAATAACACGACGAAAACATCCGGGAAATACGTCGAAAACATCTGATCATGACAAAATCATCTGGAAAATACGAAAACATCTGAATCTGAAAAATCCGGGAAATACGTCGAAAACATCTGAATAACACGACGAAAACATCCGGGAAATACGTCGAAAACATCTGAATAACACGACGAAAACATCTGGAAGTGTGACGAAAACAAGAGGGGGAAATCTGCCCGAAAATATCTGGGAAATATGACCCGCAATTATTTGACTCGGGAGATTTATGACTTAATATTCTAATACATGTTTTCGATACTTCAGTCACACTCGAGTTTTCCTTTAATTTATTGGATCTCTAATGCGTGGATTTACCGAAACCTGCTTTAAGAATTTCAGGCCTCAGAGTTGACGTGCCTGAGTTTTTATTTCCTTTAATATAGCCATTTATTTATATTTCTTCGTTAGTGCGCTGGGAAAAGTCGTTATATGCGTTTTATTGCAATGCAGTTTTGTTAAGTGATTATTTATTCATTTAAAATGGTCGTTATTATCGATGCTGGTATCCGTTTTCGTTATTATTATTATTATTATTATTATTATTATTATTATTATTATTATTATTATTGTTGTTGTTGTCGTTATATGATAATGCTAGTATTAAATCAGACGCCTTAGAAAACATGCAATTTAATCTAAAGTACTGTTTTTGTTAATTTGAATCATCAGCCTCTAATATCATTCATGCAAGGCTTGAGACAGATTCACATGAGACCACAGCCACTTGGTACTGTGTATGCATCTTGAAAAGATACTTCAGACTAAATTTCCAATATTTTCTATATTCTGGCAGCCGAACTGAAGTCACGCACGTCCGCTTTTGTGTGACCTTACTTCCACGAACACCCGTGAATGTAATTTACCCACCAATTTAGAAAAATACTGGTTACGAGGTGCAAAGTTTGATGTCACGATGCTAACAGATGCTCGGAAGAGGTATACCGGTGACAACAGGTTTAAGCGGCGCACTGCAGGCGGTCCTATGGGATTTTTGCAGCGTCCCCTTGACCACAAACTACCTTTATCTGTCTTTATCTCTTTGCTCGATCGCTTCCATTTCTTAACCCACAGCTGCGCAACTTCTTTATCTATGTCTCTTTTCAATTTCCACTTCTAATTCAAGATTAAATTCTTTACAGTCTCCTATGGTGATCTAGGAAGGATTCTGACAGTGGTCTGAGTACGATACCTTATAAAAACTAAGTCTTGTATGTTGCGTAGTCTCTCATTACGCAAAATGTCCTTCACTAGCAATGGCCGGAAAATAGAACTTTGACATTATCCTAAATGTATATCGCTAGCAAATTAACAGAATAATTTAATATATATATATATATATATATATATATATATATATATATATATATACATATATATATATATATATATATATATATATATAAATATATATATATATATATATATATATATATATATATATATATATATATATATATATATATATATATATTAAAACAATGACAATTTTTTGTTACACATGAATTAGTTTAATGCATACGTTTTAAAAATAACTGGTTTGTTACACATAAATTGTATAATATATATGTTTTAACAATGACTTGTTTTTACACATGAATCAGTATAATATATATTTTAACACTGACTTGTTTATTACACATGCAGGTGTACATAGATTCGCTATCAAATTATCAGATTCAATTCATCAGTTTCTGACAAGAGATATAACAAATAAAAGAATCGTCAAAACAAAAGGCGGCTGCTTAATGAAGGCGCCCTTTAAAATAGGCGAGACTGGGCTATGGGGTCGAATGAACTTGGAGATCAAAGAAAAAGCCTAATGAAAGAGGCCTTGGGGGCATGCCTAACATACTCCTCCCTCAGTTTTGAGAACATTTGATTACCAAGGAGTCCTAATCCAGTTCTAATTAAAGCTGCTGCTGTGGGGCAAGGGGAGACACTGTTTCCTTGTGATGTGAAGGAGTCGGCTGGAATCAGTTTGCCTGTGGACCAGTGTCAGTCTGTGAAGAAAGGTGCTAAAACCCAGATGGGAGAATTTTCATTGAGATTATAAGATGTAATGATAATATCAATAATATTCTCAATGTTATAATTACAATTACTATTATTACTAAGCTCCATTCACTGGGTGATTAGCTTAAAAAGGAAGATTCCACGGAACAGAAACTCTCCCTATTAAAGATTAATAATTAATA
>NC_089787.1:36518123-36573123 GCF_040412425.1 Macrobrachium rosenbergii | reverse complement strand
ATAATAATAATTACGTGCTATGTTTGTTGTTTTGGGGATTCACAATATTTATTAAGAATACTTACATTCTATGTAAACTTCCCTATATTTAAAGCAAAGCCACACCCAGCTACAAGTTCATTTGCCACCTTATCAGAGGCACATATGAATTAAAAAAACTACATAAGATTCAAGAGGAAATTAATGAGGACCAAAAGTCAAATTACTCAAGATAACCTGTAATCTAACATGTCAACAATCGGGGAATGCATTGTGGTCTATATAAGTGCCTATAGAGTAACTCCGAGAATATCTGAGATAGATAGATAGATAGATAGATAGATAGATAGACAGATAGACAGACAGACTGCAGTGTGCTTGCTTACTTGTGCTTGCAATCGGAACGCCCGCCCCTGTGACTAGGGGCTAAAATAATATTCACTTCGGAATAGTCTTTCTCTCTATGTACAGGTTCGAGAGGATATGTGTTCGTTTGTAACGGAATCCAATTCTACGCTAAAAATCAAGTGAAATTAACTTTTATTGTTCTCTGCGATATCTGCAACATGAACTTCTTGCCTGGGGAATATTTGTAGATTTAAGCATTTTTATTCTTTAACAACTGTTTCTTAAATATTTGTTTTTTCGTAAGTGTATCATTCTTTTATGGGTTTCTTCTGTTCTGCATAAATACATACATACATACATACATATACATACATATATATATACATATATATATATATATATATATATATATATATATATATATATATATATATATATATAAAGGCAATGTTACGAAGGAAAGAGAAGCAATGGAGTACTGCAAGGCCTTTCGACTTATAGTCCTTTACTTAGCAGACCATAAGTCGAAAGGCCTTGCAGTACCCATTGTTTCTCTTCCCTTTGTGGCATTGCCTTTATTTATATATTCACCACGTTCCATATTTTTGTGATTCAGTTATACACGTGTATATATATATATACTGTATATATATATATGTGTGTGTGTGCTATATATATATATATATATATATATATATATATATATATATATATATATATATATATATATATATATATATAATATATATATATATATATATATATACAAACTGTGTGTGTGTTACATATCACAAGAATGTATCTTGTACTAAACTGAACTTCTTAATTTATTGCTTCTTTGACCCTTTATACGACTACAGAAGCATATGTATGAATTCATACACAGTGATCCACACCTAACGAAAAATACTCATTGCCATCACGAAGGATGCATCTAACTCCCTACTTTTAGTTGATGTATCCCATCCTCGCGTCACTACTGCGAGGGCTGTTAATTGGCTGAGGGGAGAGCAGAGTTTTACGATTAAAGCGATTATGTCAGAAAATGACGAGAATGGCAGTGATAAGATCGATGCTGATGCCATAATAGAGATGCTGGGGCTAATCATCACCACACACACACACACACACACACACACACACACACACACACTTTCCTATCCTAGCGGATTATCGACCGATTATAAAAATGGCTGGCGTTATAAAGTGCTTAACACACAAGTTAGTATCTGCTGTGTGTGTAGGCGTCTGCGTGTTCTAGAGAGAGAGAGAGAGAGAGAGAGAGAGAGAGAGAGAGAGAGAGAGAGAGAGAGAGAGAGAGAGAGAGAAGCCCATTTACTTCAGCATCAGCTAGGAAGAGGCTTAGAAAGAAAATTTAATTAGAAAATATATATTTACTGATCAACCCTGACAACCTGAAGTTCACAAAACTTCTCACTTTCAAAGTTCGATTCAAGAGGGCAGTATGTTATCGTCGTCGAATTTCTGCAATGATTTAAAATATGCTCACACAAAATGTGAACAAAATGAAACAGTGGTTTCAGAAACCGAAATTTATTGTACTGCCGAAGAGATGTAGCAAGGTGAATCTCTATGCAATGGGCAGGAACACTATCTGAAGGGCCATTTTTCATGACAGCTCGAGCGGGACTGTTGTAACTAAAACCCCAATTACGAAGACAGTCAGATGTGAGGTAATATCTGCCTTTTGCCACGAAACTGTGATACCTCTGGAAGGATTACAAGGATATATCTTGGAGAAATGGTTTTAATGAATACTAGACACTTGATTGCAATGTCTTTGGAAGCAGGACAGGAGAATATGCCAGAAAAAGCCGCAAAAAATTCATAGTAATGAAGAGCGTGAGGAATTTGCACCTCTCAAGAAATCAAACTGGATAAAAATCTAAGGCCGCTGGATCTAACGAAGTGGCAGCAGTACTGAGTGTCAAAAATTTTGTAAAAGGTAAAAAAGAACAGTCATCAGCTGTATGCATCCATCAAGGAAAAGGACCACTATAACGCCCAGACAATTTACAGCGCACTATAAAGAAATCACAGATTACCAAGTTTTATAGCCATGGGTTACCAGAACAGAAAACCACGATCTGAAACCCGGCTAACTGTAACCCACTTACGAAACAAACAAGGCCAGAACGATATGGATCACTAACCAAACCACCTCAGTCACGTAGCTTCAGCTACACTTCAGCTTTAGCTGGGATGAAAAAAGTACCTGTCATTGGTAAGGAGATTAAATTAGAAGTGAGGGAGTGGACAAGATAAAATGGTGGGTAATGAATGACAAGAAGATAGCGGTGCTTTAGAATTTGACTAGGGATGGAAACAAAGAGGTAGATGAGAAACGATTGGACGTTAATTTAGAATTTAATTGGGGAAAGAGAAGAAGAAAAATGTGGATAAGATGAAAGTCCACAATAATTTAGAAAGGAAGAAAAGAGAGAAAATGGATGACTGGAGAATATATGAGTAAGATAAAACCCATGTTATCTTTATTACTCATAAAGGAGGTTTCTTTTAAGTTAGCCGAACATTGCCGTGAGTAACAGTGCAAAACGCACCTGTATCCATGCACCACTGCAAGCCCTTTGCGATTCACATAAACATAAGCACCAGAAATTAGGTGAAGTGAAGGTGTTTCAAGCACAAAAACTTGCTAAGATACCTGCAGTAACTAAGTACTCAGATTCTACAAACAATCTGAACAAGAACAACAGCACTACTTTTATACGTGTTTATAACACAAAGGAGCCTAAAGTAAATTGAAACATTCAAGGTTTTTCCTACAGTATATATAAAACCTTTCGTTCTGTACCTTGTGATTGCTAAGATGTGGACTGAGTAAAACAGAAAAGGTTTACTTTAATCACTGGTGTTTGGGGATGAATATCCGATGCATACGATCCAACTAGGATCCTTTGAGGATGAATATCCGATGCATACGATCTAACTAGGATCCATTAATGCTGGACTCATTAAGAGTTAAATACGAAATTCAGCAAGCAAAATTTGTCATTTCTTGGATATAGTAAAGTCACGTGAAGTATGGGAAGAAAGATGTATAATTGCATGTGCTTTGAACTCTTCCCAGATGAAGATGAAAAAAATTTCACTTTCATCATCCTTGTCTTGAAATATCATCACAAGCACTACTTTAATTCCTCTACCCTTCTTGGTGAATCAAAACGACACAGGCTTTCTTATTTTAGGTGTGTGTCTGTGTGTGTGTGTGTGAGAGAGAGAGAGAGAGAGAGAGAGAGAGAGAGAGAGAGAGAGAGAGAGAGAGAGAGAGAGAGAGAGAGAGATCCATTTTTCCAATTAGCATGAAATCCCAGTATTTTATGTGTGTGTGTGTGTGTGTGAGAGAGAGAGAGAGAGAGAGAGAGAGAGAGAGAGAGAGAGAGAGAGAGAGAGAGAGAGAGAGAGCGATCCAGTGCTCCAACTAAAAGTGGAATGTGGAATCCCAATAAACATAAAGAACTAATTCAAGAAATGTCACTAACTTCAGCCCTAATCAATAAACGCTACTGCAGTACCTTGTACAAAATATGACACGAGCCAAAGGAATCAGGAATGAGTTTTTCAGCGAAAAACACGTACACAAAAAAGAAACAAAAAATAGGAATGAATAAACCAAAATGAGTACCTGGGTGAAAGCTGCTCATGCTAAATTATTATTCCCTGGGTTTTAATTTAGTATTCTTGCGTTGCAAATCACACACACACGCACTGGAAGTCGAATGATTAAAACATAAATAATTTTTTTAAATTTAATGCTGAGAGAAATCTCTCAGTGATTTGTAAAATTAAAATATAAACTCTTGGAATTTCAGATTTCAATTTAAAGAGGAAAGCATATGAAACATTTAAACAAAATAATATGAGCGAAAGATATTTAAATGACGGAGAACATTAAAAAAGCAAGGAGATTACTGTAAATAAAATAATATATACATAATATATACATGCATAGACGCACTTTGTAAGTAAATATATATATATATATATATATATATATATATATATATATATATATATATATATATATATATATATATATATATATATATATATATATATATATATATATATATATATATATTTATATATATACGCACACAAAATTAAAGCTAACACTCCGCGCACATATGACTCAAATTCCCATTTACATAATGAACTAGAAGCGAACCTTACAAGATTTTTGATTTAAGCAAATGAAGACTCAGAAAACCCATTCGGCCCAACCAGTCATCATAATGTGGACTTTGCATATCTGGAATAATTCCCCCACTGCTAACCTTGGGATTCCGGCCTGGAATGGGTGGAATTAGATGCAGAGAGTAGCAATGTGGTATGTGGAATTCATAATAAGGGTGAAAAACGTGGGATTACATCAGAGCAGGCATGGCTGACACACTATGTAAATAGAATCTCGGTCTGAGTGTCTGTGTGTATATATATATATATATATATATATATATATATATATATATATATATATATATATATATATATATATATATATATATATAGAGAGAGAGAGAGAGAGAGAGAGAGAGACAGATTCTCATTACAAAAAAGGTAATAAAAATATAAATGCATCTCTATTCAGTTACACATTTGCATATATATAAATATTTATATATATATATATATACATATATATATATATTTATATGTATATATGTATATATATATATATATATATATATATATATATATATATATATATATATATATATATATATATATATATATAATATAGAGAGAGAGAGAGAGAGAGAGAGAGAGAGAGAGAGACTGATTCTCATTACAAAAAAGGTATTAAAAATATAAATGCATCACTATTCAGTAACATATTCATAATGCCAATATAAAAGTGTCAAGACGTCATACTGCATTCTTATTTAAGAACCAGTGGTCAGAGAGGGTGGCCTGGGCTGGAAGAAAGCAAAATCTAAATGTGAACTTTAGCCCGAGTACACTAAAGCTGTAACACAAAAGGAATATATGAAAAGACATTGTCTTCTATAGTTATATACATACATACACACACACATATATATATATATATATATATATATATATATATATATATATATATATATATATATATATGTATATATGTATTGTTCTGCCATGTAAGTATGCTGAAAAAAAAAAAGTAGAAATGAAAATATTAAAATCCATATTACAATTAATTGGATGTTAAGAACATTTCTAATCATTTCTCCAACCTTTAAATCGTCCTTTTCTCACCAAAAGTTTATCAAGCTGCATGAACATTGATTTTTTTTTTTTGCAATTTCGTACGCTAGTCCTTGCAAATTCGTTTTATTACAAAATGTTATCATAAAAATCCCATAATTTTCTCTGAATATAAAAACACTTCAACACTGTCATGATGTTTTATGCTTTTTTTTAAGGGAATGTTGTTGCTGTTGCGCTTATGGCGATAATTTTTCACTGGTCCGAAACAGAAATGATTTATTAGACAGTTTCGTGAATTGTTGAACAGGTAATGCTTTAACTTTAAATATTTTTCGGCCTGTTTTTAAAAACCATTTTCATAGCGAATTTCCAGTATCAAAAACACTTTGGCATTCTGTTTGAGTTTATACTGCCTTATCAACAGATACTAAATGAAAGAGAATAGGGCAGCGTCAGTCAAAAATACGCATCTAGTGCCTACCAAACTGTGAAAGGGAGTAAGGTTATGCTCGATGATTTGAATGTAAAAGTAGTTGATTGTTTAACATATATGTTCGTAGTACATGGAGTGAATGATGATGAAGAAGCCTTGTGGAAATGTTCTGAAAGGGCTCTGACTGTTAGAAATGTGCTGATTAAAAAAAAGGCTGGAAAAGATTTCTTAGAATATCAGGAGGGTCATTAAAGGAAACCACGAGTTCAATCAATTACCATTAGAATGCAGCAGTATGGTGGAGAGAGCGTATTTAGATGAGGGAAAGGTACAAAGGAATGGGTAAGAAAAGTACCTGTCCCCCTTATCAAGACAAACACGACAAAGTAGATTGTAAGAACCCTCTGCTTAATATAGATGGAAGGTGCATGGAAAGGTTTCGACTCAAGAAGTAAAAGAGTAAACACAAGGGCTCTATTTGGACAGTACTGAGGAATTACACAAAGAGGTGTCGGGATCTAGTGTTTGCTTTAACAGTTGTGTAAAAAGTTAAGAGTAAAAAATAAAAAGTAAAAAATCGAGTTTTCTGTACAGCCGCTACAGCGAATAATCAAGGCCACCGAAAATAGATCCATCTTTCGGTAGTCTCGGTATATTGCTGTAGGAGCCGCGGCCCATGAAACTTTAACCACGGCCAGTGGTTGCCTATCCTATATCGTTGCCAGAAGTACGATTATGGCTAACTTTAACCTTAAGTAAAATAAAAACTACTAAGGCTAGAGGGCTGTAATTTGGTATGTTTGATGATTGGAGGGTGGATACTGTGCAAGATTATGTAGTGATTAGTGTAGCGTTCGATTAAGTTTTCTATATGAGTGTCTCACTACTTCATAAAACCTTGGTTGCTTATATTTACATGGACGGAGTAATAAAGCAAGTCAAGAAAAAAAGACAAAAGTGGTCAGTGCAAATCTGTAAGTTAAGAAAAATGGCTGTGATTATGAGGAGGAAAGTATAGTGTTGACTTTTAACAGTGATGAGAAATATTTGTAAGAAGAGACCATATAGTGTTGACTTGTAATAGTGAAGAGAAATATTTGTAAGAAGAGACCGTATAGTGTTGACTTATAACAGTGAAGAGAAATATTTGTAAGAAAAGACCATATAGTGTTGACTTATAACAGTGAAGAGAAATATTTGTAAGAAGAACCGTATAGTGTCGACTTATAATAGTGAAGAGAAATATTTGTGAGAAGAGAAAGTGAAGAACGCTGATGACCCATTGGCACAAAGAATAAGTGTTTCCAAGTGGTTTAGTCACACTGTCCGTACGACCTCATTAGGGAATTTTACACACGCCTCATCTACTCCTTCCATGTTCTCTTTATATGTTCTTCTCCCTTCATTCCTTTCAGACTCACTTCGTCTTCACTACATTAATTACCACACTCTCACCCTTTCTTCTCCAGCCTGAACTTATATACCTTTCTTAATTTTTCTTTCAGCAAAATTATATATATATATATATATATATATATATATATATATATATATATATATATATATATATATATATATATATTATACATATATACATACATACATACATACATACATACATACATACATATATATATATATATATATATATATATATATATATATATATATATATATATATATATATATATATATATATATATATATATATCACCAATTAGAAGGGATGGTACTTCAAATGCAAATGCTTCTGGTGCTAAAAAAAGACTATAGTGGTGAGGTTGCTACGGCCTTTTTGTGATCCAAGTTGATGCTATTACCCATTCACTGCTCTGGTGACTGGTCGGCAGCCGCTGAAAAATTGCAGCCCAGTGCTACCTCTTAGCTACGGTAGCAACTACATTCTTATACATTCTTGAGCATGTAAACCCAAGTTAGTCTTCCAGTTCTCAGTAAACCTTTAACAAGGAGGCTGTTAGCCCTGACACCTTCTCCGTTCTGGTTACGACTAGCACACTCGACAAACTAAAAGTTTCTCATTTACTGCTCAGGAAAACAAAGGCATAATAGAATTTAATGGGAATTGCCTAAAGTGTTTAGGTTCGCTCGTAAGTCGAACCCCGTGCTTATTTAAGCCGACTGCTTAGAGTCAGATGTGACTTTCTCACTGGGTGCAAGTTGTCTAATCCTGAATCATCAAATATTAGAAATCATATAAAATTATGCAACAGTAAAATAAGCTATAATGATTTTAGGATTATACTAGCCAGCCAACACGACCACCTCTATTCTTGAATCTCATCCATCAAGAAGCTTGTTCCCTCTTTGAACAATTATTCCTCGTCCACGCCTCTGTATATAGCCTAAACCACACCCTACCTTATGTTTACATTTTACATGCGTTAATTTAACTTGACTTCTGCGTTTGTCAGTCTGTCGTCAAATCTGTAACTCAATTTTCGACTTGTTCCCTTCTTCCTATGGGCTTGAAATTTTGCATGATTACTCAACCCCGGTGACAATACAACCTTACATGATCAGTAGGTCATCAGTGACCTCTAGTGACCCTACACTGACCTCTCCCAGTATCTCAGGATTTGTATGAAACTCTTCGGATTTTTCACAACTTCTTTGGCTCAGTAAATAACTCGTCGGGTTTTTCACACCTTCTTTGGCACGACAGGATATCAATTTCGTTACCTACAGTCATAAATCGGTTACAATTTCTGTCAAAACTAAAAAGTATGGAATAAAAAAAATATAAAACATTTCTGAAACAAGTTTTTATTAAGATGCACTAAAAAGTGAAAAATAAATCTTTTGAGACACACCAGGATTTTCTTACAATGAATCATGTCTACAAAAACAAAAGCGTGGACGCCAAACATGGAAGGAAATACTACGAGAAAAGAAATACATATATTTTTTTATTTCTTGTAGCATTTCCTTCCATGTTTGGGTCCATGTTTTTATTTTTGTAGACATGATTAATTGTAAGAAAATCCTGGTGTGTCTCAAAAGAATTATTTTTCATTTTTTTAGTGAATTTTAATAAAAGCGTGTTTTAATTTTTCTTTTTTTCATACAGCAACTGAACTTCGAGGAATAAGGTCTGTTAGTTGAAATATTCTAGTTCTTTTCTTTTTTTTTAACAATCTTATTTTAGGTTTACCTTTTTGTATTGATGTTTTACTTTATCATAATTTATTTGTACATGCCTACTAACATTTCTTGTTGTATTTGTATATTTCACTTTTATTTTTAGCCTTGAGGATGAGACAAGGATCTCGAAACGATATATACATATATATATATATATATATATATATATATATATATATATATATATATATATATATATATATATATATATATATATATATATATATACGCAATGTATTCCATCCTTCAAATTTCATCCTAGTATATTCATCCTGTCGGCGCTTCTCCGCTGCTTATTCCAAAGTAATTTCAACCCAGGCTGGGCAGAGAATAGCCACCCAGAGAGAGAGAGAGAGAGAGAGAGAGAGAGAGAGAGAGAGAGAGAGAGAGAGAGAGAGAGAGAGCATTCTGTGATTCCCTGCCAAAAAATGTTTCCTCGCAGATGTGACCATTTGGAATTTCGATGATATTCACAACTTTGTCAGGGGGCTCTCCAGCTCAGCTGCCTCCCAAACTTAGAGTGGATTTTAATTGAATTTTCGCCAACATTTTTGCAAATGTCTATTACAGTTAAAGCCATTATGCCGTGCGAGGGGAGGCATACGTACATACATACATACATACATACATACATACCATACATACATGGATACGTATGAATCATATTCCTTTATACTTGTGTGTGTTTCTGAGTCTTATGTCAATGTACATGGATTTGGAAGTGTGGTTTGCATGTAAATTCCTAAATGTTTGCATTTATCATGTGTGTATATATATATGTGTGTGTGTGTGTGTGTATACATATATATATGTATATACATACAAATATATACATATATATACATATATATATGTATATATAAAATCTGTGGATACAATCGTTGTGGTAGAACATTTATAATAAAGAATGTGAAACTCATGATGAAAATTAAAATGTTACACTTCAAATAACATTCTATCTTCGAGAAAGACATACAAGAAACACAATATCATATACGACTGAACGCTAAACAAGGGCAAAATAAAACGTCACATTATAAGACTGAACGCCACGAAGCTTACCAGAATGAATGAGAAAATCCTAGAAAATAGGGCTTCGCATTATATTTACACCAGACTGAGGAAAATGATAGTATGTATAAAAATTAACTGTATGATTGCATGAATCAGTAACGGTAAGATACTTCTTGAAACTGAAGGATATGGGACACGTATCAGGATTAATAATAACAGTTTGTAACAATAAACACCATAAATCATGTTTCAAGATGAATAATACTGGTCTTTAAAACCGAACCTTCTTGTACACATGAGACTTAAAAAGCACTTATAAATAGGTCTGAACATCCGGATACACATATTGTTTCAAAATGAATAATACTAGTCTTTAAAACTGAACCTTCTTATACATATATGACTTAGAAAGCACTTATAAATAGGTCTGAACACCCGGACACACATATCATGTTTCAAAATGAATAATACTGGTCTTTAAAACCGAACATTCTTATACATATATGAGACTGCGAAAGCACTTGTAAATAGGTCTGAACACTCGGACACATACTCGTATATCAGGATGAGAGAACTAAGAGTATATATATATAAAACTGAACGCCGTAAAAAAAAAAAATGCATCAGATTGTGAAAACGGCTAAAATACACCAACAGCCGAAAGGGTATGATTGATGGAGAGGCAAGGGATGACAACTTGATGGTTATTGGAGGCTGGGCTGGTGCACGTGTGAGGAAAGAGGGGGTAAGGCGCGCCTGTGAAAAACTATGGGCTCCGCAAAAAAAAAAAAAAAAAAAAAAATAGAGCGAGAGAGAGAGAGAGAAAGAAGAGATTTTGAGAGAAGATGGCGCTGGCAGGATTTTTGCGAGATATAGGATGAGGGAAGGAAAGTCTCGAGATAGGTATGAGTTTTCGAGATATAGGATGAATGAACCTCTGGTTTCTGAATACGTCTTCAGAGAAGAGATTTACAGGAACTAAGAGATGGAAGGAACCAAGAGATAGGCGAGATATAGGATGAATAAAGGAACCACGAGATAGGCGAGATATAGGATGAATACAGGAACCACGAGATAGGCGAGATATAGGATGAATACAGGAACCACGAGATAGGCGAGATATAGGATGAATACAGGAACCACGAGATAGGCGAGATATAGGATGAATACAGGAACCACGAGATATAGGATGAATACAGGAACCAAGAGATAGGATATAGGAGACCACGAGATAGGCGAGATATAGGATGAATACAGGAACCACGAGATAGGAGATATAGGATGAATACAGGAACTAAGAGATACGAGATATAGGATGAATACAGGAACAGGATAAAACAGGAACCAAGAGATAGGCGAGATATAGGATGAATATAGGATGAATACAGGAACCACGAGATAGGCGAGATATAGGATGAATACAGGAACTAAGAGATAGGATACAGGAACCAAGAGATAGGCGAGATATAGGATGAATACAGGAACCAGAGATAGATATAGGATGAATACAGGAACCGAGATAGAGATATAGGATGAATACAGGAACTAAGAGATAGGCGAGATATAGGATTAACGAGATATAGGATGAATACAGGAACTAAGAGATAGGCGAGATATAGGATGAATACAGGAACCAAGAGATAGGCGAAATATAGGATTAACACAGGAACCAAGAGATAAAAGCGATATATGATAAACACAGTCTTATAAATGATATGGAAAAAATACCCATTTGGCATTCCGTTAAGAATTATGAAAAATAAGTTATTAAGGAGTAAAACCTGGAGTCATGAGACGTAGGCGTAGATAGTAACATTGTTGAGCTGCCATGCAGTCAAGAACTATGAACAAAATAGCTACTAAAATATATGCTAAATTTGCACGGGCTTCATAATAAATATAATACGCACACTTGTCGTGCTTAGAAAATCCCGCTGTGTTTTGCGATATAAATTAAAAACGTCAAAATTCACTACAGTTTCAAGACCAGATGGTCTCTTCAGGCGATTACAGTGTAATACAATAAAAGAGGGAAAGTTACATATGTTAAAAGAAATTAAAAAAAAAAAATGTTACGCATCTTCGATCATTACAAAAAGCAAAGATATGATTGCACTAGCAATAAAAGACATTATATTAATGGAGTCTTTTAAATAATATATGAATTATAAATCAGGGTAAATGCTAAATACCTAAGAGACATAACAACTGAAATGATCAAAGAACGAATATGTTTTCTAATGTTTATTAGTTTTAACGAAAAGGCATAACAGTAGCAGAACAGGAAAAATAACTACGATTAAATTACGAAAATCCAATCAATATTACAAAATAGGGAGACTGTAAAGTGTCAGAGAATGTGGGGAAAAAGAATGAGTTATGAAAATGCAATTAAATTCTGAACAAAGAATAGGGGGAATTGCGAGAGACAATGATGTCATTTGTCATGAGAAACTCCGGATATTTACAAATTTACAGACAAGAGAACACAGAGTTACAGATGGAAATTTAATTATTAAAGATAAAAAATACAGTAATTGAAAGAATAACTGGGTAAGCTAATAAATACTGCATAAAAATGAATCGCTCCATTATAAAATAAAAGAGGAGGGCGCGAACATCTTTGTAAAGGAAAGATTTTTACTGAAAAGAGTGTTCTGATTCAGCTGATGGAAAGACCATGAAGGAAAAGTTTTTTTTTTTTTTTTTTTTTTTGAGGGGGTAAGAGTAATGACTCCCACATATAGTGTCTCAACTGGTACTGACACCCGGTCGTAGACTACGCTGACCTAAAGGGGTCGCAGGGGGTACCTGCCAACAGTGTGCCTTGCAAGACGTACGGTTGGCGGTGGGAGCAATTCATGTCGGCTCAAAATTATTTTGGCCTCTGATATTTCGCCACTATGCAAGGTTAAGTTATGGTAGGTTAGGTTGTCTTTGGTTAGGGTTGGTGGTGTTGAACTGGGACGAAATGATTGTTATTCGAGAGCCAGAAAGACTTGGGGCTAACAGGTTTTGAATTCTTTGATGATACCAAAGATTCCTAGAAAATTTCCTTCGACCCTAAGTTGCAATGATGCCTGCAATCCCAATTTCAACTCTTTACACCCAGCTGTCCAACTTTTTTACCTTTACCCTGGTCCAACCCTGACTTTCTGGAAAACCCTGTGAAAAACTATAAATTTGAATCAATTTTTCTCGGTTGTCGGATGAGCCCAATGATCCACGCCAGCCTCTTGATCTCGTCAATACCTTACCAAGCTAACAAGCTACCTTGAGGGATGGCCAGCAGTGACATACCACCAGGTGTACCGAAGCTGAGACCCACCACTCTAGTACTTCCTATATACTGAATGTCTTTTACTGATACAACAGCATAATATGAAGAAAAAAAGGCCCATAAAACACTGTTTGGACGTTGTTTCCCTTCCTTTTGAATATCTCTTTCACCCCAAATACCCAACCTTTTCTGAATTTTACATTATTCTACATGACTATCATTGTCCATTCTTTCCACATAACCACCATCTTCATCTACTCTGGTCTATTTTTACACCTTCGCTCACCTTTTCGTTTCTAGTTATCCCCACATTTCTCACTCTGACAGTTCTCCTAATGTTACACCTATTGTGCAAATAATTCATCTCAACAGATTTGAGAATTTTCTTTCATTTACACACTACATCCACACTTCCACACTTCACTTCCATGAAGGAGAGTTAGATCAACAAACCCTTAGTAAAATCCCACATTGGCTTCCAGAGATAATCGGAGTTTTTCCCAAATCATTTGGACACACCATACCACCTTCCTTGCTTTAAATATTTAGTAACTTATCTTCTTCCTTTATCCTACCGTCATCGACTATATTTACACCCAAATAATAATAAAATCACTTCCATCCTTCCACAATCTATGCAAACATTCACTGCTCTATCTTCCTCAGTTCTATTTACCCTCATAATCTTTACAAACTTAAAAACACATTACATACATACATACGTACATACATTCATATGTATTTGTATGAATGCTTGTATATTTGTGAGTGTGTGTTTGAATACTAAACAATGAATGTCTCAATAAGAATCATCACATTACTGGTATTTTCGGCTGCTGATCTTCACTTCTCAAAGCAATCCATTTTTGCGCGCGTGTTACATTTTCCACCGTGTCTTATTTTCTTTTCTTTTCAACCTCCTCATCCGAGACGAACGGATTCAGAAAGGCGCTAAAAGCAAAATGAATCCTTTATCGCCCACTTTCAACTCGCCAATGGGCAATAGGTACCTCTAATTAAAAGGCATAGGCGTGTAAAGTAGTTTTATGGAGTGGCCGAAGAAGAGAGAGAGAGAGAGAGAGAGAGAGAGAGAGAGAGAGAGAGAGAGAGAGAGAGAGAGAGAGAGAGAGAGAGAGAGAGAGAGGTTTTCGCAGCTAACCGGCCAATCACAAGAATTCGCAGATTTTACGCGGTCGTAAATTTCTCTCTCCGTTTCAATCTTTACAGTTTCTCCTTTTAGTAGCACTTCTTTTCAATTAAGGGTCATTTGTCCCTAATTGCTTCGTACTTTTATCATTGGTTTGTTTGTCTTCTTCTTCCTCCTCCTCCTCCACCTCCCTCATTATCGTTTTTTATTTATCTCCCGAGAATTTTATGCGTAATTATTTCGTGCGAAACGGCCATTCTCGGTTATTATTTTCTGACCGTTATTTGTGATAAAGTATTATTGCCGGTTCTCGGGTTTCTAATACATCGTAAAGATTTGGAATAAATGTTTATGTGGAAATCGAACTTTAATTCCAGCATCATTTATACTAAAATCAATCTAGATATTGCTAAGAGATTGAGAATTTCGTGAAAAACAATCTGAGTAATAAAAATCCACAATTATATATTTACTATATAATTATGGATTTTTATTACACAATCTAGATATTGTCATTATACATACGGATAATTTACACGGAAGGGTCATTCTCATAAGAAAGTAAGAACACTTAAAAACCTAACAGTTTTTAAAATGAAGAAAATTATTAGTATTATCATGTTGCAGTGTCATTATTGTACCTCAAATGACACTCAAAAAGCCAATGCAAAGAAGGTTGCAATCAGTAAGTATCATATGAAAGCATGTGACTCAGACTGTCTATGAAAGATGTGAAAGATCAGTCTTGAATATGATTAAGAGTCAGTGACAGAGAATGACTCAGAACACGATCGAAGAAGAAATCATAATAATTAAGAGTAGGTGAAATTACTGTTTGATATCGAGAATGACTGACGTGAAGGTCGCTGCACACGACAGTCATGAATAAAAACAGGATTCTAATTCACAATGAGTAAAATAAGTGCGATTAACGAAAACAGTAAGAAACTAAGCAGTTAGAAGAGTGAGAAAGAAGTGAAAAAGTAAAAACAGTAAATTATAATAAGTAAAATATGCACCTAAGTTTCTTCGGTGTAATCGAGTTTTCTGTACAGCCGCTGCAGCGTATAATCAAGGCCACCGAAAATAGATCTATCTTTCGGTGGTCTCAGTATAATGTTGCACGAGCCGTGGCCCACGAAACTTTAACCACGGCCCGGTGGTGGCCTGTCCTATAGCGTTGCCAGAAGCATGATTGTGGCTATTTTAACCTTAAATAAAATCAAAATTACTGAGGCTAGAGGGCTGCAATTTGGTATGTTTGATGATTCGAGGGTGGATGATCAACATACCAATTTGCAGCCCTCTAGCCTCAGTAATTTTTAAGATCTGAGGGCGGACAGAAAAAGTGCGGAAGGACAGACAAAGACGGCACAATAGTTTTTTTTTTATAGAAAGCTAAAAATGAGAATGACAACGAGGCTGGGTGGGTAAAGTAAGTGAATGGAGCTTGTATGAGATATTTGAATAAGTGTGAGCTGGAGCAAGTAAAATTAAGAAAGAGTATTACTTACCTACTTCTTCCTAAGAGCATTCCGACAGATGAAATGCTGAAGAAGACGCCATTGTGATTCTTGTAAAGGTAAATAACACCGACAAGTCTCCCGACAAACCTTGTTTAGTAGAAAGTCTACAGTCTTTGGTGTCATAATTCACCTTGTCTGATTTCTAAGCAGAATAATAAGGCAAAACAGAAAGAAATAAGTACACAGAAACATGCAATCTATGCGTGATGGTGTGCCTTTGCACCAAGTTCGAAAGAAATATCCTCAACCATGCATGAGGTGTTGCAGTGATGAGATAAGAATGACTGGCATAAAATGTCCAGAAAAAAAGGTGCACACTGACTGAGAGTCTGACATACGTGTTCTCCCAGCACATGTATGCATGATGGTTTGCCTTGTGTAGAGTTTGACTGAAATTCCCTCACCAGTGCAAAGAAGCGCTGAGATGGTAAGGTAAGTGTGTGACAGAATGCAAAACGGACAGACAAATAAAGGTAAAACTATAGTCGCCGGGGTACTTTTATTATGATAAAAAGCTGGCGAAATGAGATGGAACATACATGGGACTGAAATAAATTAAATATATTAAAAACATGAACACATAAGAACAGGCGAAAGGTGTCCAGAAACAAATCCAAGTGAAATATGTGTGTATAGAGAGAGAGAGAGAGAGAGAGAGAGAGAGAGAGAGAGAGAGAGAGAGAGAGAGAGAGATATGAAAATGAGTGATTGGGTGTATGTAAAATCCTGGACACCAAGAGTATAAACGGGAAATGTGAGAACAAGTGGGAGTCAGAACAAAGCAAATTAAAGAACAGAGAACAAAGAGTGATTGAGAGGTAGAAGAACAGAAAGGCAATTCAGATTAAATACCGATCACAGAGACTATCGTGAACCACGAGAGAATGAGCTGAAATGGAATGAGAACGGTAACGAGTGATTAAGATGAAAGTGAAAGAACTGGAAAGAGAATGACGAAATTCACTTTGAGGAATAAAATGAGATAGTAATGAGCGGATGAACGCTGAATAAGGTATGATGAGAGAGAGAGAGAGAGAGAGAGAGAGAGAGAGAGAGAGAGAGAGAGAGAGAGACTTACTGAAAGAAAAAAAACAATCAAGACTTTGTAACTTAATTAGATGCAAAAATAGGAAAACCAACAGAGAGAGAGAGAGAGAAGAGAGAGAGAGAGAGAGAGAGAGAGAGAGAGAGAGAGAGCTTTACTGAAGGTCAAAAAACGATCAAGACTGTAACTAAATTAGAAGCAAAATCAGAAAACAAAGAGAAAGAGAGAGAGAGAGAGAGAGAGAGAGAGAGAGAGAGAGAGAGAGAGAGAGAGAGAGAGAGAGAGAGAGAGAGAGATCTTTACTGAAGGTCAAAAAACGATCAAGACTGTAACCAAGTTAGATCCAAAATCAGAAAACAGAGAGAGAGAGAGAGAGAGAGAGAGAGAGAGAGAGAGAGAGAGAGAGAGAGAGAGAGAAAGCTTTACTGAAGGTATCTGTAACTAAATTAGATGTAAAAACAGAAAACAGAGAGAGAGAGAGAGAGAGAGAGAGAGAGAGAGAGAGAGAGAGAGAGAGAGAGAGAGAGTTTTGGTGAAGGTTAAAAAACGATCAATTAGATAAATTAGATGCAAAATCAGAAAACGGAGAGAGAGAGGGAGAGAGCTTTACTGAAGGCCAAAAAACGATCAAGGCTGTAACTAAATTAGATGCAAAATCAGAAAACAGAGAGAGAGAGAGAGAGAGAGAGAGAGAGAGAGAGAGAGAGAGAGAGAGAGAGAGAGATAAATTGTATGTGACCGAGCAGCCCCTTCGCCAATCCAATTGCTCCAGGAGTTTATTGCAAATACGGAGCAATGAAATGAAACTGCTTCGTTAAAAGTAAAGGTCTCGGGAGACTAAACGGCCGTGGAATGACAATGGGGACCTTCTTTATCACTTTACGATTCCCAGACTTTACAGTTCTCTAATATACTAACGCGTACTCGAGTGTATTCCGAATCTATAGACAAATGCATGGCCATGAATTCTCAGTAAATATACGAAGAGAAATGTGAACGCATAAGCTTTCTGAATATATGCAACAATGCAGAGTGAGCCCTCAATAAACATACAAAGAGATATATGGACACAGAAGTAGTCTGAATAAATGCAAGAATACGGTTTGATTTCTCACTAAATATGCGAAGAGATGTATCGACACAAGTATTCTGAATAGAGAAAAGACTAGTCTTAGAACGTCTAAGTAAATATACAAACAAGTAAGCTAGGATTCTGATAAATGTATATGAACACACGCAATAATACCTTTCAACTGGAATTCTTCCGATTTCTTAAAAAAATATACAGTATCAGAACTTGTAATCTGAATAAATACACGAACACACAATCAAGAATTGCAGAGAAATAAACTAACACATACTCAAAACGCTAGAGTTCTTGAAAAATTACATAAACACAATCAAGAATTCTGAATGTAAGAACACACTCACCTTTTACGCTCAATAAATATACGAAAATTCTAAAGAAATTACAACATACGAAAAAATGCTCAAGAATTTCCAGTTACACACACTGAAACAATTAAGACTTCTGAATATACATACGATCACATTCAGATATTGTAATATAGTAACACATGCTGAATAATACTGACTAAATAATTAAACGCATCAAGAAAAATTCTGAATTAGCATATGGACACGCACTCAAGAATTGTGAATAAATCTGATGCCAATAAAAGTGAAGAGATGTTTTTTCATTGACTATTTCTCTGTCAAGAAGAATTAATTGAAAGATCTACAGTAAGTGGCCTCCAAATAGATATTGCTGGCGCTATCATTAATATTTCAGCGAATGGACCCTCAACCAAACCTTAACATTAAGAAAACATTACACGTGTAAAATATTTTCATTCTGGTGAAAGAAGTTTGTAGTCTTAGTTTTAAACGAATCTTTTTACAATGATAATAATGCTAATAGATTCACAGTTTCGTGAAAAACAATCTGTGTAATAAAAATCCACAATTATATAGATAATATATTACTATGCAAAATATGTAAAATAAACCAAAGACTTTCGAACACTTGAACGGTGTTCCTCATCAGTGCTAACGCTTAACGTTAGCACTGATGAGGAACACCGTTCAAGTGTTCGAAAGTCTTTGGTTTATTTTACATATTTTACATAGTAATATATTTACTATATAATTGTGGATTTTTATTACACAAAATGATAATAATGATAATATTCGTCATCATGAGCATCATCATATAAACAATAACAATAATTACACGACCTGACATAAGTAACACCTATACGTAAGTAACTACTTTTTTTTGTACGTCTGATGCGGACAGCATCTTTAAGGCAAAGCCAAAAAGGCCTGTATAAGGCGCCTAAGCCCTTGACTCTTTCATAAGATTCTGGTTGGACGCTGCTAAAGGGAGAGGCTACATGCCACCCACCCATTTAGCCAAGCGAAAAAAGGAAGAGGCAGCAAAAAGGAACGGGAATGGAATGGGAATGCGAGTGGATTGACACTGGGAGGATAGGGCTGTAGCTCTGCCGCTCGTGCTGGGAGACACAGTAGACATGTACGTTACTATATGTATTTGTGCGTACGTGTATGTATATGTATACGTATACATATATATATGTATATATATATATATATATATATATACATATATATACATATATATATATATATATACATATATATATATATATATATATATATATATATATATATATATATATATATATATATATATATATATATATATATATATATATATATATATATATATATATATATATATATATATATATATATAATCACACACTAGATTTTCAATTACAAGTCTTAGTTAATACGAGAATCTAAGCTGTCCTGGTCAAACAACCATCAATTCGAAGGATATCCCATTCTTCGTGACCTTACATATTGATATAAAACTACAAACTTAAATGAAAATTCCATGCTTAAGCATAATAATGCCTGACAGATTCTTTCTTTATCTTTCCAGAAGCATGATGAAAACTTAATACACGCACTAGACAATTTCGTTCCAGCCAATTCCAGCTCATGATTTACCCTGAATATGCATCCTTTATAATCAACGTCTTAACCTAGTTTTCCTGTCCATCCTCCCAGATCATGATCCCCCTTCCTGGGTTCCCTGAATTTGTTTTTTAAGTAACTTCTTCCTCATCTAGTTTCCAGTAAATTAACTCCTGAGGCCTTTCCTTTGATTCCAAAGGTATGATGAATTGGTTCCCATGCGTCGCAAAATCCTTCAGTAGACAGCACGTTGTTACTTACATCAAAACCTTAGGAAGAAGGTCCTGTAACCTTTCCTTTCTCAAAACCTTTCTAATCAACACCTGGATTGACCACTCATGCTCCATTTTTCCAAAGGAATTTGTGTCTGTGCTGATTGTGACATCTTCTATTGTCTGACATGCTTATTTCAAACGTGGCTACCACAGTCCTCAAAAAAAAAAAAAAAAAAAAAAAAAAAATGCCATGCCATCCTGTTGTTTAAATCTCTCTTGAAAAAAACTTGGAATCTTCTTTCATTCAACCCTTTCTACAATATTTTGTCTAATACTTTTCTCTGATTACAGTACCAGAGTTGCTTCTGCAGGTCACAATCTATTGCAGGCATTTCCATTTTAGCAACATTAATTCATCCTTTAAGTGGCTTTTTATATATTGAAGGTCATTGCTACAGTCTACCTTTTGACATCATCCTCCTTTATGTAAACATTTAAGGCCCTTTTGTATAATCACTTTATATCTGTAGTTGTTGGCAATATAGTCTCCGTTCCTAACTTATAAGTAATCTCAACTTTAACAGAAAATGAGGATTAATCTACAAACCTGAATAGGATAAATAAACAGACCAAGCTGATTAACAACTCTAGGGCTGGCCCGAAGGATTAGACTTATTTTTGGCTAAGAACCAATTGGTTACTTAGCAACGGGCAGTTTATAGTGGAATCCGAACCACATTATAGCGAGAAATGAATTTCTATGAAATAAATTCCTCTAACTCTTCATCAGCCGGTGTGGAATTGAACTGCCCATTGAGCGACGGTCTGAAGCTCAACCGACAGCCAATGAGATACCTGAATAGGATAAATAAACAAGTAAAATATGCCCCGAAGTTTCTTCGGCACAATGGTACAGCCTGTGTTGTCTGCCGCGGCCCAGTGGTGGCCTGTGTTGTTGACAGCCAAACGCACGATCATGGCTAAATTTAACCTTAAATAAAATAAAAACTACTGAGGCTAGAGGGCTGCAATTTGGTATGTTTGATAACTGGAGGGTGGATGATCAACATAACAATTTGTAGCCCTCTAGCCTCAGTAGTTTTTAAGATCTGAGGGCGGACAGACAAATAGCCATCTCAATAGTGTTCTTTCACAGAAAATAAAAGTGGATAGTCGAATGGTGTCACGATGGAATGAGGACAGTGCAAAGACAGATATGGAATTCATGCAAAATTATCATGTAAATTATAGTATAATAATTCCGAAACTAAAGATAAAGTCTGTAAAAGTTTTATTGTATGCGATAATTTGTATCACAGTTCCGCCAACAGGCCCCGAACTCTGCAAAGTAGTGATCTCTAGAAAAGAAGTTGACAATACCATTACGTCCTTATAAGATGGTAAAAACATTGGTTGTCGCCGTATTCCGCCTTCCATTTTAGTTTCATGATGATATTATGAAAGATGGGAGCTCAATTATATTATTCTGTCGATGATACCCACTGAAGTCAAGTCTGATATCCAGCATGTATATGCTCTTGAATTTCACGCACCGCTGATCGCTTGCAGGTTCTTGAAGTTTAAGATACCATTCAGCTACAGATATCCCTGATATTCACGATGCCACATAGCAACAGTTAAATCTTGACGTTCCCAGAACCATTAAGCAATGGTTCCATCCCCTTGGAATCCAAGAATCGATTTAGTCACTGAAATCCTTTCATGTTCGTGATGTCATTTAGTCTTAGATGCTCCTTTAAGTTCAAGATGCTAATTAAACAGCTGCGTGATCCTGAAGCTAACAGTGCTATAAAGTGCTTGGAGGCCATAAAAATTAACAATGACCTTGAAAATCAAGGTCCTTTCCATCAGCAGTAGGACCTTCAAGACCCTGGCAGAATTTAACAACTGGGGAACTTTAAAATTCACGGTATCTTTTATTGGCTGTAGTCTCTTGCATTGTGCTTTACTGTTTAAAATGACCAACAGGGATTTTAGATGCACTAAATATAATTCTAATTAAATATAAACACATGTACTAGGAAATAACGACAATTGTGCTCTAAAAGAAGCGTTCAATGCGTAAACATTAATTAAAATGCAATTTCCAGTTTTTTTAATAAGAGAATTAGCCATTTAGTGTGAAAATGCACGACTATAACTGAAGTCTATAAAAGGCACCTGCTCCTCTCGGGTGCTATATTCTTTTTTTATTAATATCCTTGTATGGCAATAAGTTACACTCTTACAATTTAAAATATAACCAGCGTGTTAACAAAAAAACCAAGATGATATCAAGCAACGAAAAAACGCATATTAACTTTGTTACTGCGCTGAGATGGTGTCATAAAGGGCAAAAGCAATATTAAGGAGCAATTATACCCATAACCTTTGTAGAGAGAGAGAGAGAGAGAGAGAGAGAGAGAGAGAGAGAGAGAGAGAGAGAGAGAGAGAGAGAGAGAACACGCAATAAACGCAGAATGGAACCTGAATGTATGGGTTTTAATTACGGAAGATTTATTGCCACTTGATACCCGTCATATCGACGTTTTTAAAGTTGATTTTCCTGCATATGACTTGAGAGTCCTTCACAAAACACAACACAGAAGAGAGGAAAGGAAATTCAAAGGGATTTTTTTTCTTAATGGGAAGAAACAAAGGATTAATAATTTCTAACGCTAATTCGTTAATTTCTTATGATGATTAGATAACTTCTATTTTGTTATTGCTGTTTATTTGATTAGTAAGTAGTAACTCTTTATTTAATTACTGAGTAGTAACTCTTTATTTAATTACTAATTGGTAACGCTTTATTTAATTACTAATTGGTTATTCTTTATTTAATTACTAAGTGGTAAATATTTAATTACTAAGTGGTAACTCTTTATTTAATTACTAAGTGGTAACTCTTTATTTAATTACTAAGTGGTAACTCTTTATTTAATTACTAAGTGGTAACTCTTTATTCAATTACTAAATGGTAAGTCTTTATTTAATTACTAATTGGTAACTCTTTATGTAATTACTAAGTGGTAACTCTTTATTTAATTATTAAGTGGTAACCCTTTGTTTAATTACTAAGTGGTAATTAAGCTTTAATTCTGTTGTTACACAAATGCATACAGGGGAAATGGTATGTTTTATTATAATTATTCTTTTTGTATTTTCTGGTTTTGCATTGTTTTATGAATGAATAACTTGTAGAGTTATTTTGAAATAATTCGCCGATTATCACTGTAAAATATAAACATTTTCAAACTCTGAGTTTAGAAGATTATTCTCTATATATTTTTTGCCTTCATTTATGTAGATATATTAAGAATATATTTCCTTAAACTGGTTAAAATTATAAATGATAAATATATATCTGCATTACACTTCTTATATAACATAAATGGATCAATTTCTCATTATATTAAAAGTGACCCAAGATAAAATAAGTAGAGGAAAAATATCTAAATCATATTTCTTACCGAATCAAAGCTAAATCAAGATACAAAATATAGTTACAAAATATAAATGAAAGACAATTAAAAATACAAAGCCGATTTCACGTTTACTTTAAAAATCTCTAAGTCACAACAAGGTAAAAAAAAAATTAATATAATCGATAAGGCAGCCTAAAGGCCTCGTGCGTCACAAGTATAGACGTTGTGAGCAACAAAAACACTTTTATGCTCAGTATTTTACGCTGAAAGTTTCCCCTTTTATATAATAAGGGGTATCATGAAGACGCCAGCAAGTAGAAAATGTATGTTATAAGCAGGAAGAATTTTGGGGAGAGAGAGAGAGAGAGAGAGAGAGAGAGAGAGAGAGAGAGAGAGAGAGAGAGAGAGAGAGAGAGAGAGAGAGAAATTTCTGTAGTGATTCAACATAAAACTTCAAGGTTAACATAAAAATATAAAAAAAAAAAATAAAAAAATTAACTCGATGGAAATTATCAGGATACACAAAGTGACATGAGATCACCCTTGATGATACACAAGAAAAAAAGAATAATTAATTCCTTATGTAACAAATACAGATCAATGAAACACTAACACACACATACACTCACACACACAGAATGAATATATTACTTGTATAGAAAACCCAACGGTAACCACAATTAACATAAGATAAACCTGATAAATAGTGGCAAGGAAATAAAAGGTAAATACATATTAAAACATGAACACACACACACACATATATATATATATATATATATATATATATATATATATATATATATATGTTCATGTTTTAATATATATTTATATATATATATATATATATATATATATATATATATATATATATATATATATATATATATATATATATATAGAGAGAGAAGAGAGAGAGAGAGAGAGAGAGTGCAAACACGTCCAAACCCAGAGTAGAAAGCCGGGCTAACATCTATTCTTCTCTCCCCGGGGATGGTACCAGTTGGTAATATTGCTCTATAAAAAGCCACTCCATTCAGAAAAAAAAGTTCCTAATTTGGTGTGTGGCGGGGGGTGGGTTGAGGGTGGAGGGGTCGGTGCACCTTTAAAGGAATGTGCGCAGGTGAACCTTTCCGTTTTAATTTGTTTGTTTTGTTCTTTATCGTCGGCGTGAACCACATAATCTCGGGTAAAAAAGAAAATATTTCTCCTGGGACCGAGGATATCTTTTCTCTGGAGGAGGTAAAAGGACTTTACGAATATACGAACATTGTTTTTTTTTTTTTATGGTGATGTGTGATTTATGAAATATGGATATAAAGAAAATGGAAAAATAGGTCTTCTTCAATTAAGTAAAGGACCAAATATTCTGAAAATTATACTTCATTAAAAACATTGTCCCTCCAGCCAGATTAAAGCGTAAACAGTCAAATGTGAGGAAACATATGTATGGAGTTAAATCTTTGAAAATAACAAGACAAAAAAAATTCTGATTAACGGGATAAAAAAGAAGGCCTTCCGTACAGTTAAATAGGTTAATAAATTAACTCTAACCTTCAATTCAGATCACTTCATGTTAGCTGGATTTTATATTAGTCTTGTTATGAGAATTTTACAAAGATTCAGAATATGTTCATTATTCAGAAAGCTGAAGGTGCCAAAAGCCTTTGGCATAAATTTTTAAAGTAATAAACAACTAAAAAAAAAAGCTGCCCTCTGCCAGTTATGGGTTATCTGAGACCATAAACAGTAATTATTAATAAGAAAGACGTTAAGCTCCACAAAGATAGCATATTTGTTTTTCCCTATATTTTCTGTATAATTTAATCTTCTATAAACAACAAACTGCGATAAAATAATCTTCTTCAATCGCAACAAGTCTTACTGCCCAAAGTCACATTTTACTTGACTTCACTCTCTATAATACGTTCCTATATTCTCATGATTAGGACCTCTCACTCAACCGTGCAACTAGTTCTGTTCTATCTTTAAGATGAATTTCAGTGAGCAATAATTTAATCATCGTGCAATCTCAAATAAGAGTTGAATATAGAATTTAGGCCAAAGGCCAAGCACTGGGACCTATGAGGTCATTCAGCGCTGAAATGGAAATTGACAGTAAAAGGTTTGAAAGGTGTAACAGGAAGAAAACCTTGCAGTTGTACAATGAATCAATTGTTAGGAGAGGGCGGAAAGTAAGATAAAGAAAGAGAATATGAAAGGAGGTGCAGTAAAAAGGAACGAAAGGGGGTTGCAGTTAGGCGCCGAAGGAACGCTGCAAAGAACCAAGTAATGACAGTGCACCGCACGACGTGGACTGACGGCAGTACCCTCCTACGGGGACAATCTCAAGTAAGCATCGGCAAAGATGAGAAGGAGAAATCATTTTCTCTACCAGTACTCGTGAAAAACGACCGTTACAGACATATTTTCATTGCTGTGAGATCAGTGTGGAGAGACTGTCCCTCCATTTTTAAAAGCGCGCACATACACACACACACACACAAACACATATACATACATACAAAGATACACTGAATGATAGACAGAGAGAGAGAGAGAGAGAGAGAGATGTAGGTGAAAGAGGGTCCAATATACTGCTTATTATCATTATCCGCAGTTATACTAAACATCTGATGTAGTGAGGAGGTTTCTGCACATGGGTTTTATCCAGGATTCAGCGGTTAGGGCACGAATATATATATATATATATAAATAAATAAATATATATATATATATATATATATATATATATATATATATATATATATATATATATATATATATATATACACACATACATATATATATATATACTCGTATGTATATATATGTATATATATATATATATATATATATATATATATATATATATATATATATATATATATATATATATATATATATATATATATATATATATATACAGTATATATATGTTTGTGTGTGGGTGTGTGCGCGCGTGCATGCAAGAGCGAGTTTGCTAAGTCTTAGTGCGCTAGTATGGGTGCACAGTTAACTCACACACGTGACTTTACTTGAGTGTGTAAATTTTTTCTTTGACCGTCCGAAGGCAGGGAGGAAGAATATTCTCTCTCCTCGTATGGGCAACCGTATAATCTATTGACGTGAAATATAACTGGTGTGTAAATAAACCGTTCATGCTAAGACATAAAGTTACACATGCACTGAATATCACGACGTCGTATGGATCGTTATTTTGATAAATGTAGGATTTCGTGAAGGAGAGAATTAATATATATATATATATATATATATATATATATATATATATATATATATATATATATATATATATATATATATATATATATATATATATATATATATATATATATATATATATATATATATATATATATACAGTACATATCATACACATACATACATAAATACACATATATATATAGATATATAGATAGAGAAATGTAAATTTCATTGACTATATATACCACAGAATTCCCTTTTCCCGGATCCCAAGCATGAGATGAGAATACTGAGGTTAAAATAAGAGAAGACGTTAACAGATTGTATGACGGACGTGAAAACAAAAAAAATGACTGTTAATGAAAAGTAATGGAGGAATCAGTCATGTAATCTTTCTATCTATCTATCTATCTAAAATAAGATAATATATATATATATATATATATATATATATATATATATATATATATATATATATATATATATATATATATATATATATATATATATGTGTGTGTGTGTGTGTGTGTGTGTGTATGTGTGTGTGTTTCATCCTTTCCTCTACAATACGAGCTTCTGCAAGCCGCCGGTCCCTCTGTGCAAACAAGCCCAGTTCTGGCGGTGGAATCCACTGCTCTGAAGCCGTACAACGTATGGAGAGAGAGAGAGAGAGAGAGAGAGAGAGAGAGAGAGAGAGAGAGAGAGAGAGAGAGAGGACAAACATTATGATGGAGGAAATGGGTTTGACAACGCTTTGAATAAGTGGGAGAGAAAGAGAAGAGCAAATATTATGTTGGAAGATAAGTTTTACAACGAAGCTCTATTGGAATGAGAGAGAGAGAGAGAGAGAGAGAGAGAGAGAGAGAGAGAGAGAGAGAGAGAGAGAGAGAGATCTTATAGCTTTCGGGAGAGCAGTTAGAGAAGAGTTAGACAGTTTTAAAAATAGGGAAGTATGTTAGGAAACTTGGTATAAACGGCTGTAAGAGCCGCTTAGAGAGAGAGAGAGAGAGAGAGAGAGAGAGAGAGAGAGAGAGAGAGAGAGAGAGAGAGAACGGTTAAACTGATTAAGATTAAACATCATGGAGACAGAAGAATGTGAAGGATGATAAGCATCTAAAAGAAATGAAAGACTAAGCACATTAAAAACAGGGTTGAACAAAAGGAAAATGTGTTTTACTATATTCTAACATAAGTAATATCAGTAAATTAAAGACATTTTTATCGTGCTCGAGTTCGTTTTAATTTTATACATAAACATGCACATTCACAATTCACTAACACAAATATTGTCACCGCCTTTCAGCGAAGTTGTCGAGCCGGCATATGGCTGTAATTACCGCTACCAAAATTATACCAGCCGGGAAAGGCAAATATGTGAAAACCGAAAACAGCCAAAAGGAGGGAAATAAGAAAGGAGGGGAAACAAGAAAGAGAAAAAGGAAACGTTGATGGGAGAAAAGACACACTCTACTTCCCGGCCTTCCTCATTTAATATCACATCGGAATGGAAGTCACACAACTTCGCTCATAAACTTTCGCTTCATTTCAGCAGTGTTGAGACAGAGAAGGATGGAGGTATGGGAGGGTAGGACTGGAGACGGGGGAGGAGTGGGTGGGTGGGTGGGTGGGCGGGAGTATGGGGAGGAAGACACGGGAGTGACAGCCTCACTGACAGGGCTGACAAGAGGACAGATGGCCTGGATGGTACGACGCGGGTTTTGGACGGGCCCGAGTTCTTGACAGAAGATACACACGGACGAACCAAAGGAAAAGGTGACAGAGGCTTGGGGGGACGGTGAGGGGGGGGGAAGGGGGGGGGGGACAGACTGGTGAGACAGATGCACCGGAAGGGTTAACATGTGGAACGGACGGACCAAAGGAATGGACAGTGAGGTGTCAGGAACAGACGGATGGGGAAACGGTCGTAATGAGGCTAGGTGGAATAAGTCTGGTTTCTGGGAGGAAGAGGAAGTGCTATGGTCGAAATGAAGGTGAACAAGATGAATCTTATTTATGAGAGAGAGAGAGAGAGAGAGAGAGAGAGAGAGAGAGAGAGAGAGAGAGAGAGAGATATTAGGTCATAATGATTTTAGATGGAAGAAATGCTTTCTGGAAGAGAAAAAGAATTGTAGGGACTGCACACGGTCGTTAATGGTTCATATATAAGGAATTACATATACATTATAAGGAACCATTCATTATTTTTACACAAACAAAAATAATGAATAGTGCTTTATATATGTTACCATTAATGACAGTGTCCAATTCTTACAATGCTTTTTCTCTTCCAGAAAGCATTTCTTCCATTTACAATCATTATGACCTAATTTCTCTCTCTCTCTCTCTCTCTCTCTCTCTCTCTCTCTCTTGATGGTGCAAACAAGTCAACATGGATATTTTTCTTCACTTTGTTTTTAACAGAACTGTTTGTGATGAAGTTTGCATTTGAGGGGCCAATAAGGAAGGACTATCAAGCGAGGACACATACATACATACATACATACATTCAAACATACATACATACATACATACATATTATACACAATCAAACTACTGAAAATGTTTATCATGAAGGCCTACCGAACAGGCAGCTTATATTGTCATACCAATAAGGACAACCGATTTAGAAGCGTGAAGACGATTGGTACCCAATCACTACCGTTAAAAAATTAAATATTATATGCATGTGTGGAAACAAAATTATAAATCAAGAAAATCTCCAAGCCTTTAAGCCTGGGGAAGCGAACTCCAGATACCTGTATAGGGTGGGAGCTTAAACGAAAGCTAACACCTACCTCGTAACCTATGTTGGGTTGGTTTTTGTCGGAAATATTTACATTCTCAGATTCTTACTATTTTTATCTCCAGTTACAGACAAGTTCTACAAACTATCTGTACGATATCAACAATTACAAATGCTAAAAAATCAAACGAGCGTTTGTTGAGTCTCAGACGTGAAGAAAAAAATACTTCTCATGAACTTCTCTTATTACGGCTTCTTTTTACAGTCCTAATCTTTCTCTCTATCTCTGTGTTCGTCATTTCTTATTTTTCCTCTGACACTCTCATTTTACGAATTTTTCACCTTTCATCACAAAGCTTTCCTCTCTCTCTCTCTCTCTCTCTCTCTCTCTCTCTCTCTCTCTCTCTCTCTCTCTCTCTCTCATAATTTCCTGCATTTATTACCTGCCTTCACAAACAAACCACACGTGGTATAGGCTATAGTTATGGCCACACACACACAAAAATACACAAGGGAAAATCGCTTCGCCGGGTATTGGTAACTTACAATATATGCAGAAGTGGTAAATGATGTAAAGGAGAAAAAAAAAACCATTATCCCTATTCTTGGAGAGTTGAAACAAACCACAACAAACCACAGATCTTTCCCACCCCAACACTCTCCCGTCAAAAAGAAAAAATGCAATGTCAATTTGTGCCTCCATTTACAGTACAACACGGATGAACTCTCATTAGATTAGCCTCCCAAGAATAGTCACGATCACAGCCGATTCCTGCCTTCTCGGTTCCAGCCCTAACAGAAGTTCGCAAAAACATTTTCACGTAAGCTTCCAACCTTATGGCTAAGCATATATATATATATATATATATATATATATATATATATATATATATATATATATATATATATATATATATATATATATAATATATATATATATATATATATATATATATATATATATCTATGTTCTACACACACACATACAATATATATATATATATATATATATATATATATATATATATATATATATATATATATATATATATATATATATATATATATACATGCCGGTGTTGATAGCTTTAACAGCTCCTGCGTCACATGAAAAAATATTAAAACTGTGTTCATCGCATCGGTTTCCACAGTGAAAACTCATCGAACTTTCCTGCCCTGTAAACATTTATTTTACTTTTTAAGTAAACCTATGAAGAGAAAATACTTTCATGACCTTAATTACGCAACATCTCCACTTCCCGTTTTCCTTTCATTTTTGACGAACTTTTTTCTCGCATTTTCCCAACTATTTTACTATATTTTTCCCGTTTTAATTATTCTATTTTTTTTTAATCTCATTTTTTTCTAGTGATTCTGCAACTATCACTCACATCATTTAGCCCTTCTGCCATATAATTCGTGGCTTTTTCATCAATTCTCTCTCTCTCTCTCTCTCTCTCTCTCTCCCCTCTTTCATTCTTTCTTTGCGCAACTGGTCTCCAGATAATTTCACCCCCTTTTGCCATATCTTTTTGTTGTTTTTTTCAGCTTTCCTACACCCTCCTCTTTCATTATCTGTTTCTCTCCCTCCTGTCCTCCGTGGTATCGGGCATTCTGTCTTTCTCCCCTTTTAAAGTTTTCCAATTTATGTGTCTGCCATCTGACCGTGTTTTCGGAATATCTCTGCATTCCTCCTTCCTCGCGTTTTTGGCTTCGATCTTTTTAACCACAGAGAGAGAGAGAGAGAGAGAGAGAGAGAGAGAGAGAGAGAGAGAGAGAGAGAGATTAATCACACCCCATGAAGTAATAATGCTATTTTCTTCCATATAGGTACAAAAACCACAAATTATATATATATATATATATATATATATATATATATATATATATATATATATATATATATATATATATATATATATATATGTGTGTGTGTGTGTGTGTGTGTGTATACATTATATACATGCATATATTACATATATACAGTATATATATATATATATATATATATATATATATATATATATATATATATATATATATATATATATATATATATATATATATATATATATATATATATATATATATATATATATAATTTATATACAGCATATGTGTGTGTTTTTGTGTAAAATTAGAGCTTATGGAAAACAGGAAAACGGAGCAATAACTGGTAACAATTAAGCATAAATTATAAAATTTAATGATCTAGTATTTTAGGAGAAGAGGTGAAAACAGCAAAGGTGAAGCAAAAGGCACTATATAAGGTGTGCAAAAGATTGAGGAGGACTGAAGGGAGAGAGTCTACAGAAGCCAAGAGTGGAAAGATTCAAGAGAAGTAAAGTTTGGACAGAATTAATGTGTGAACACAGAAGACAAAATGAAACTGCTGAGTAGCATAAACAGCTTCTAAATAACTGGAATGGTTTCAGTGCCAGATTTACAGAAGTGTCAAACAGATTGCGTGGGGGAAAGAACGAATTAGATTATTTTGAGATGGTTCGGTCATGTGAACAGAGTGGATGACGATAGGCTGGCAAACTTTGCAATATTCTACTTCCATCATTTTCATTTCAGTTTTACAGATATAACCCTCATTAAGTATACACGACTTTGACAAAAATGATACAAATTTAAATAAATGTTACTAATAATTAAAACGATTCCACTAACAAAGTAAAAATAAAAACGGAAGGGCAAATCATTGTTTCAAACATTAGGCAACAACAGAAACTACAGGTAGAAAATTCTGTATACTTTTTGTAGATGCAGACGCAAAATAATATAAGAAACGAAAATAATAAAAAAATATAAAACTAATAAAATCCTCTTATTTATTTGTATAAGCAAAGTATCAATATCTGGGGAAACAATATATATAAAAACTCCATAAACTCTTTCTTAGGAGAACGGCTCGAACTCTCTGAGGATGTCCAATGCTCTCAAAGATACGTTTTGGGAGAGAGGTGGGTGTGGGATGTTGTTGCATATTGTGTGGTCGTCTTGTGTGTGTGAGAGTGGAATGGAGAGAAGGCCGTTGGATGGACTTTACGATTATTGAGAAACTGTCTGTGAACGCTGTAGATGTCAAACGGAATAAATCGTTTATTGGAGGAGGATGAAGTGGTTCTATCCAGCAATGCCGTGATGTCATAATTTTAAGTGTTTGAACTCCGGAGTTGAGTCACAGAATAATGGGGTATTATCGGATGGATTGACGTTTTCTGCAAAAGTTCCTCCTAACATATTTTTTTTCGTTTTTCTGTCCGCTGTAAAGGGGAGGTTATGAGAAGACAAGAGGATAATTTAATTAGAGAAATAAGATCAGAGAGAACAATTAATACAATTAGTTATATTTAATGTTTATGAAAGAGAGGTTTCATTCCTTCACTTAACAATGAGGGACGTTGATTTCATTCTCACCAAAATTAATTCCATCATTTTCAAAAGGTTTACAGATATCCTCATTAAGTATAAACGACTTTTACTAAAAAATGATACAAATTATTTTAAATAAATATCTACTAATATATTAAAACAAATGTTCCGACTGATTTAACTAAAAATAAAAACAAAAAACGGAAGTTGGCAAATTCATTGTTTCAAAGTTTTAGGCAACAACAAAACTACAGGTAGAAAATTCTGTAAATAAACAGATTCTTTTTTAAATGCAGACGCAAAATAATATAAGAAAGAAAATAATAAAAAAAATAAAACTAATAAAAAATCAGTCTCTTATTTAATTTGTATAAGCAAAGCTACTTTTCTTTACTCGTTGGTAGAGTTTGTCCTCTTGGAAACAACGTGTACCAAAAACTTTCAACATCTAAAAAAACTCCATAAACTCTTTCTTAGGAGAACGGCTCGAACGCTCTGAGGACCTGTCCAATGCTCTCCAAGATACGTTTTGGGGGGAGGAGAGGCGGGTCGGGGGATGTTGTTGGCATATTGGTGGTCGCTCTTGCATCCCGTGTTGCAGTGGAATGGCATAGGAAGGCCGTTGGATGGACTTTACGATTATTGAGAGAACTGTCTGTGGTCGCTGTAATGACCGACGGAATGAATCGTTTATTGCCGGAGGCACCAAGTGGTTCTATCCAGCAATGCCGTGATGTCATAATTTAAGTGTTTGAACTCCGGAGTTGACGTCTGAGATACGGGTATTATCGGATGGATTGATATCCAAAAAAGTTCCTGTTAAAGATTGATTTTTTCGTTTTCCGTACGGTAACTGAGCTTCAAAGAAGGTTATTTTTAAGACAAATAGAGGGATAATTTAATTACACAAATAATCATCACTTCTCCCGCTCGAACAATTAATACAATTAGTTATATTTAATGTTTATGAAACCAAGGTTTCATTCCTTCACTTAACAATGAGGGACGTTGATTTCATTCTCACCAATAATTATTCTCTTTCGCAAAATTGGTTCTTCCCATTCAGTCAGTGATGATATAAATCCTTTTCACTAAAAACCCGTCTTATGAAATCTGAATGTTAATGCTTTCTTTCACATTTATATATTACGGCTTAAACAAATGTTCCGACTGATTTATCTAAGGTTATCTGTCACCCTAACAACAATGCTCACTGAAGTTGGACAAATTATTTATCGTCGGAAGCACAAAGTTTTCAGAGCCCCTAAACAAAATTATAATGAAGTGAAATGTATCTGAACAATCTGCTAAATAAACAGATTCTGAAATGAGTTTTAAAATGCCACTGGCATCGTATATGACATCCACAAGAATTTTAAGAAAGAAGTATTTGCTATCCTCTAAAAATAAGAACCCTTTAGAGGACTTTCGATTTCTAAATACCACTCAAAGATTCAAAGCTTTTCAACATCTAAAAGAAACTCGTAAAAAATTCGCCGAAGTTTCCTCGGAGCAATCGAGTTTTCTGTACAGCTGCTGCAGCGTGTAATCAAGGCCGCCGAAAAAGATCTATCTTTCGATGGTCTCGGTATAATGTTGTATGAACCTTCCCTGCGGCCCATGAATCTTTTTAACCACTGCCCGGTGGTGACCTATCCTATATCACTTTCAAAAAATTATGGCTAACTTTAACTCTTAAATGAAATAAAAACTACTGAGGCTAAAGACGGCTTTGCAATTTGGTATGCTTGATGATTGGATGGTGGGTGACCAACCTGCCAATTTGCATCCCTGTAGCCTGAGTAGATTATAAGATCTGAGGGCGGACAGAAAAAGTGCGGACAGAAAAAAGTGTGGGCAGTATAAATCTTTTCGGATGGACAGACAAAGCCGGCACAATAGTTTTTTTTTATAGAAAATTAAAAGTACTTCATTAACACGTAACAGTTATTTCTGTCATTATTATACATTCTGAATGAAGTTTAAAAAAGAATTATACAAATTACAGAAAAAATGTCGGCTAGCTCTCTAAAAACCAATATCGACCTTTCCAGTCAAAGGGAAATTTGTCACTTTTGGAAAAATGAAAATTCATTCTTTCATGTCATGTGTGATTGTTTTTTTTAATGAGACTGAGGACTTCGTTTTCACGCAAGAGTTCACTTGAAACAATAAAAAATGGAAATATAGCCAGATTGTCCCTTCTTTAATCTGATAACTACTTTTGTAAATTTTGAAGGATAATAGTCACTATTTTCCTGTATCAAAACAATCTTTTCAAATCTTCCACTCTAAAATTAAGTAAACTCTTCCCATAAACCTCTTTTTTCAAAGAAACTCTTTAGTACTCGATCTCATCTCTATGAAATAGTCTCTAAAAATAAGTACTCTTTAGAACTCTTTCCTGTATCTATAAAATCTTTTCTAAAAATAAGCGCTCTTTAGAACTCTTCCCAGTATCTATTCAATCTTTTCTAAAAATAAGTATTCTTTAGAACTCTTCCCTGTATCTATACAATCTTTTCTAAAAATAAGTACTCTTCAGAACTCTTCCCTGCATCTAAACAATCTTTTCTAAAAATAAGTAGTCTTCAGAACTCTTCCCTGTATCTATTCAATCTTTTCTAAAAATAAGTATTCTTTAGAACTCTTCCCTGTATCTATTCAATCTTTTCTAAAAATAAGTACTCTTTAGAACTCTTCCCTGTATCTATTCAATCTTTTCTATAAATAAGTACTCTTCAGAACTCTTCCCTGTATCTATTCAATCTTTTCTAAAAATAAGTATTCTTTAGAACTCTTCCCCGTATCTATACAATCTTTTCTAAAAATAAGTACTCTTTAGAACTCTTCCCTGTATCTATACAATCTTTTCTAAAAATAAGTACTCTTCAGAACTCTTCCCTGTATCTATACAATCTTTTCTAAAAATAAGTACTCTTCAGAACTCTTTCCTGTATCTATTCAATCTTTTCTAAAAATAAGTACTCTTTAGAACTCTTCCCTGTATCTATTCAATCTTTTCTAAAATTAAGTACTCTTTAGAACTCTGTCCTGCATCTATACAATCTTTTGTAAAAATAAGTACTCTTCAGGACTTTTCCCTGTATCTATACAATCTTTTCTAAAAATAAGTACTCTTTAGAACTCTTCCCTGTATTCTTGTATCTATACAATCTTTTCTTAAAATAAGTACTCTTCAGAACTCTTCCCAGTATCTATACAATCTTTTCTAAAAATGAGTACTCTTTAGAACTCTTCCCTGTATCTATAGAATCTTTTCTAAAAATAAACGCTCTTTAGAACTCTTCCCTGTATCTATTCAATCTTTTCTAAGAATAAGTACTCTTTAGAACTCTTCCCTGTATCTATACAATCTTTTCTAAAAATAAGTACTCTTTAGAACTCTTCCTCGAATCTATTCATTCTTTTCTATAAATAAGTACTCTATGGCACTCTTCCCTGTATCTATGAAATCGTCTCTATAAATAAGTACTCTTTACAATTCATTCAAGTACCTATACAATCTTTTCTAAAAATAAGTACTCTTTAGAACTTTTCCTGAATCTATTCAATCTTTTCTATGAATAAGTACTCTTTAGAACTCTTCCTTGTATCTATAAAATCTTTTCTGAAAATAAGTACTCTTTACAACTCTTTCAAGTACCTATACAATCTTTTCTAAAAATAAGTACTCTTTGGAACATTTCCCTGTATCTATACAATCTTTTCTAAAAAAAAAAGTACTCTTTAGAACTCTTCCCTGTATCTATAAAATCTTTTTTAAAACTCTTCCATGTATAAAATCTTTTCTAACAATAAATACTCTTTAAAACGCTTCCCTGCAAAGCACACAATCGTTCTTGTATCAGAAAACTGAACCCTTTACTGGTTTACACTTGGTTTTCATATGCATCAAGACTGTTATTTTTTATTTCTGAATATAAAACTCACCTTTAGCATTGAACATTGTAGTTTGTACCGTTACTGTAAAAGTAATAGTTATTAATTTGAACTGTGTACTGTACGCATTTTTATTGGCAAACATATCGTTTGGTTACACTATTTCCTAAAATAAATAATTTCTTTTTTTTTCAGATCTCAAGGTATGATAACTTCAGCCCTGATGCCGAAACAGGATGGTAAGAGTGACCATTAAATGTTATTCCCATTTCAACTGTTTTACATGTATACATACATGCATGCACACACACACACACACACACATATATATATATATATATATATATATATATATATATATATATATATATATATGACAAGAGTTTTCTTTACGTAACATATTTATAGGTCTATGTTGAACAGTGAGGCAGTCAATTCAAAATGTAAAAAAAATTACCAGCATTACTAAAATCTCATGATAGGAAATTACATGCGAGCAGTATGTACACACACACACACACACATATGCATGTATATATGCACACACACACACACACACACACATATATATATATATATATATATATATATATATATATATATATATATATATATATATATATAATTTCAATATTGGTGGTAATACCAATAACTTTATTTATTTTCTAAAGTTTGGATTAACTGTCTCACATAAAAACATAGTTACATAAGGAAACTCATGTTATTTGTTGCACAATTCTTATTTTTTACAGAAATTTTAATTATACTGACCTTCTAGTTATGGGTAGCCAATCGACAACTGAATGCATATAAGAAGAGGATCCAGGTATGTCCCTGCATATACCTGGGAGGTCAGTCAGAGGTCAGAGGTGATGTAGACATCATAGGCAGACCATTTAGCTCTGAGTACCCACTATGATTCCAGGTATATGCAGTGGCATAACTGGTCCCACTCCTTTCATACTCCCTGTGATTGAGTGAAAATAGCAAAGGTCTGGAAATTCATTGGTAAGCAGTTCAAATACCCTTAGAGTAGTTAACACATGTTTTCAGTCGAAATTGCCTGTTTGTTATGAATTCGTTACCTGGAACCCATTACGGAGGATGGCTAAATATGTCAACCTCTAGCTGGTGGAACAAGGAGGGGACGAAATCACCGATATGGACACAGTTGTACCTGATATAAATCCCGGTGCATGGAGAGTTATATCTCATTCATCCCTTTTCCCTGAACTCTGTGATAACAGAACAGACGTGATGTTTCGCTAGTCTGCAGTTCATATCGCCAAGGAAGAAGACTGGATTCATGGAACTTAGGCTAAAAAAAGACTAGCACTGAGAGTTAAAAGGGTTGAACAGCAAAACAGAGAAGCCTATACAATAAATGAGATAAAGCACAAGTCTAAAGGTGAAACTTGGAGAAAACCCCACAATTGCAAAGGAGGTAAAAGTTAGGGAGGTTGGATAGCAAGACTGAAGAAAAGAAACAGAATTTAGGTAGCGTAAAAGGCTAAAAGTGGGTTCAGCTAGGCTTGCTGAAAACACCCTTTACTAAATGCCAACAGTGCACCGCACGATGTTCACTGATGGCACTAACCTCCCTACGGAGATTCCATTGAGAGGTCATTGTTAATAATCAAGAACAATCTCAGCCAAAGTGAGTAACCCTATTTTCTTGCTCTATATTTCCCACGTTCATTTGATACTGCGTCTGACAACGGAGTGGCAGCTATTCCCTTCCCCCATTTCCAGCATCGTTCGACAAACGTCTCCTTTTATCCCCGCTTTTCCAGTCATCTCAGTTTCTCCGCCGATTTTGCCCTTTCCCCTACGCGATAACCCTCCAGGGATATGCCAACTTTGCTTCAAAGCCTTGCTCTATTGTTTGGGTTCTCAATTCCGGTTTAACTGTTCGTTTTTAAATATAATCCCTGATATTTGTGAAATTAGAATCCTCACCATAGCTAATTTTATAAACGCGTCTCTGTTACCCTTCCTAATTTCTCATTTCGAGGTCTAATTATTAAAAATTGCATTATTTACCTTTAAATATTTTTTTACGACATCTGACATTTTTGCAGTTTGTAGTTCTCCTCCCCGCACCATTTTGATGTTCTATTTTAACGACTTTAGTTCTCTTTTCGGCGTCATTTCCTAGCGCAAAGTCGAAGGCAATCTAGGAAGTCGACAGACGACGCCATTCTACAGGACAGTCCAGTGACTTCCTTCTCGACTGCTTGCACGCTTTGCGATTCGTCTCATGCTTCTCTACGTACGTCACAGGCTTCTGGGTTTGACTTGAGTTATGAGTTCTGACACCACGTCTTTGTGACATTTACTATACATATAGCCTTGCCGTCGTCCAGCCCTGGGCTGGCCTCTCTGTCGCCAATGGCCGCTGTGTAAATAAATATGCCGAATGAAAGTCCCTTGGCCCCAGTTCTGGAATGAAATGTAAAGACCCCAGGGTAAGGACTTTACCATTCGGTCCTCTTACATAGCTGTCGTCTTTGATGTTTTAGGCGCACTGGTGTATGGATGTACAGATTTATGTAAGTAAATATATATATGAAATATACACTTTTCGCGTGTTTCACGCACGTGTACTCGGACATTTTGATAAAACTCTAAAACTCGCGTAAACACACCGACTAGATACGTGCATGAGTGTTCAGCTGTGCATATGACGTGACAGCAACGTGGAAAAAATATTTTTTGTATGTACGGAAATAATAAAACAGTTTCGGTTTTCATGTCGAAATTCGAAATCCTTTCAACTTTCAATGCTTTAATTTTTGAATTTAATATCTCTCTCTCTCTCTCTCTCTCTCTCTCTCTCTCTCTCTCTCTCTCTCTCTCGCACGCGCGTAAAGTAACCTTCCCATTGAAAAAAACTCATCGAAAATCATCCCTGGAATCAGCTAATTTAGACAGAAAGTCCCTTTTCTCTGTACTCCCATCCAATTCTTCCTTCCTTCCTCCTTCCTCCATCCTACTTCTCCTCCTATTTTCCCTTGACAACGAGGAAAAATGGCGACGGTTTATCGTCTATTGGATCTGTTTTTCCCTCTTTATGATTCTGAACCCTTATAACTATCATTCTAAAACGACCTAATACTTTCCCCCGGGGGAATTCTATATACACTGACCCGAGCTGCGGGAAGGGAAAGTGGGCCATTCCCGAACTTCTACGTACGCCCTGGAAAAAAAAAAAAAAAAAAAGTAACAGGAAGGCAAAGCGGGCCATTGTCTCTTATTGTCTCTTCCTGCGGGGTAAAAGTGCATTTGAAAATCTATAATGGTTTCCAACTAAATTTCATATACAGCGCCGACACCAAACGAAAACCTATTTGCCCAGTAATGAGTTTCACAGGTAGGACGAATACCATTTGCAATGGATTGTTGTCGTCTATAACCTCCCTCCTCTCCTCTCCTCTTCCCTAATTCATACAGAATCTGCGATTGAAATGTTGGGGAGACGACGTCCCTAATTTTATTCTTTACTCCAAATTGCCAGGGTCAAATAAAAAGTGACTCACAGCTGATGATGATGAAAAGAAGAAAATGGGGAGACCGAAGGATTCGTAAATATTGAAGAATGGCTGATGCGACTGAATAGGAAAGGGGAGATAGAAAACTAAAGGAGAGATACACACGAAAATGAAAATAAAAATGTACAGTTTTAAATACATCTAGATTAAATTTAGGGTTGGCATATATTACCAAAGTTGACTTGGGAATTCTAAAAGCTCGTTTCCCCTTTACAATTCCAAACGCTCGTATCCCCCTTTCACAAAAGTTTTAAATGTTATCGCTGTAAAAACGATGTCAGTAGGGCCTTGGAACAAAACTTTTGACTCGGATATATAGAGGATAAGCGGTATTTGGCTAAAATCCCCTAAATTTCAGGCTGAGAATGAACGAAAAGACATAAGAGATGTGAGGGAAAACCTGGGAAAGATCGTGCTATCATTTTTATTATTCAGTATCATTATTATTTTTATAACGCCAAAAAGGCTCAGTCACTTGGCTATAAAGCTACGAAAACGGATGTAAATTATTTTTATAGCAAATACTTTTATAACAATTCATTGCAAAAGGAAAGCTAAAATTAACCGCGTATTTTATATCCTTTGGAATTGGCATAGTAACACACAATTTCCGCTTTTCTCGGAAAGAACTCTTTCCCGAGGAGGAGAAAGATAAAGCGATCTGACTTTAGGAGAAAATACCCGGACCTTTTTTAAAGCGTAATGGGAAACCCCACCCGAATCTTCTTCATCCCTACCTGTCCAAGTTGGCCCTCGAGCGAAGAGCACAGAAAAGTGCCTTAAGAGACCCGTTAAATTCTTATATTCTATTATTAATTTCTCTCAGCGAATCTCTGAAAACTGTTTCTACTTCGAGATTATATTCAGCAAAGGTTCATTAGTACAACTGGCAACGATTTTGTAATACGTTGAACTTTGACTATTAATTATGGCATACTTTTCCGCATTCATCGACGAACCACACTTGACTATGAATCTACTCCTGTCAAGTTTGTCTAAGAATGGACTACCCGGCTGAAATTAGAATGAATTTTGATACAGTTTCTCAAAGAGGTGAGATTAGCGTTGGTTTCAAAGATGTTTTAGAGGCACAACAACAGCGTTCTAGTGTTCCTCATTTGGCATTGGCAATCTGACTCTTAGTTTTCCAGTTGAGTTTTGTGAATAAACAGATACATCCGGATGTCCATTTTTACTGTAACAATGGTCTGAGGTAGCAGCGTACTCGCAGACACTGAAATCAAACCTAGGTTATGGCATAAATGTCCGTTATTACTAAAATTCAGTGTTGACTCCTTATAGTAACTGTCATAAGGAAGATAGAATTCCAAGCCAGGGAATCAGTAACACCTGAACCAAGCCAGGTTGTTGGCTTAGAGCTACAGAATCACCTGAGATAACTGCCTCTTAGCATCGCCTGACTGGAGACCAAGCACCTTCTTCAACAGACAATCAAATATAAATTTATCATCACAAGAGTTGACGTATGCACATTCGGTAAAAAATCTGCAACGCACAATTTCAAGGCAGCTGTGCATTCAAGTATGAAGCACTGTCCTATAGTAAAAAGCCCAACTTCGGGTGAGTGCAATGCCGTTGCGTAAATAGAAGGTTGCTAATCGAACCCTTATGAACAAGATCATAGAAATATACGAACAGTGTCTAAGACAGGAGAATAAAATCATACTTAGAAGATTTACATTAAACAAAAATAACGTCTTCTTGATATTAAAATGAAATGCAGGCTAACTTTTTACAGCATATTATAATTATTCCAAATACAATCGCAAAAAAAAACATTAAATTCAAATACAAAAACTAACCTAACAATACAGTTGTTTATAGCATGAAATCCTAAGACATCAAATGCAAATTGGTAAACAAATAGGAAAAAGTTTACCATACAATGAAAATGCAGCGCCCAAGGATTTCCGAATCAGCTGGAGAAGAACAAATCTGGATTCTGAAAGTAAAATATTAACAAGGAAAAGATAAAGAAAACAAGACACTGTTCACAAAATCCACAAAGTAACTTTTGAGCCTCGCTCCCTTATTAGCCACAAGCAGCTACTTCCAACAAAAGGATGATAACAAACAAAAGTCGCCTCATTTGGTAAGTACTCCAGAGGTTCACAAAAGGCCTCTTACTCCCTTTTACACCTTCCCCCATACAAGCCACCTTTGGTCAATGATCTGTGTTGGCACAAGGCTGGCTTAAACTAATCCAAGTACCAACCCTCAAGCATAAGGGAGACTTAACCTAGCCCAACCACCAACCCGCCCAACTTAAATAAGGGTCTTTGTACCCTTGAACAACAGCGCCAAAGATGAGACTGAAAGACCACGGTACGGAGACTGTTGTATTTAAGATGAATCAGGTGTTACACTTGTGAAAACAGACAGCCATCAATAATTATGCGCAACATAACTGAGAGGATGGGACGCCGGAAGTCTGTAACTACTGTACCCGTTTCTTAACCTTCGAAACAGAATTGCAGAAAGCAGCAAACAAAACTGGCCCCTATGAAAAGGAAACACGCTAGCAAATACCTAGAAGATGGAACATTTTGATATTTATATGTCTAATACTTTATTATAAAATAAAGTGAGGATAAAAAAATAAAATAATCGCAATAAATAAATGTCTGGATAAAGTAGGTTATTAATGGGAAACAGCAGATTTATGAATTTTGAATTTTCCTATCTTAAAGTCAGTCACAATATAATATAGCCAATCATATTCAGTCAATCACAAGATAATAAAGCCAATCATATTCAGTCATAATACAGCAAATCATATTGAGTCAATCACAAGATAATATAGCCAATCATATTCAGTCAATCACAAGATAATATAGCCAATCATAATCAGTCAATCACAAGATAATATAGCCAATCATATTCAGTCAATTACAAGATAATATAGCCAATCATATTCAGCCAATCACAAAATAATATAGCCAATCATATTCAGTCTATCACAAATTAATATAGCCAATCATATTCATATATTATTCATAAAAGGAGCTGCATACTCTTACTTACGCAAAATGGAAAAAAGCCAAATGACAACCATCAGGCAATCGAAAGACTTAATGAGATTACCCAAACACTAAAGGGACCGAGACTAACCTCTCCAGTCGAAGTACCTGCCTTTTAGAATCGATATCAGTCCATTCATTAATTCGCTGCCTCTAATGAGTTTTTCGGTGGCATTTGTTTTGTTTGTAATTCTTTTTTTATTTTAGTTCTCTCTGGTTTGTTCACGTTTTCATTTGTATATCATTCAGAGTAATGGATTCTACTTCCCAAGTAAAAGTAAGAGAGAGAGAGAGAGAGAGAGAGAGAGAGAGAGAGAGAGAGAGAGAGAGAGAGAGAGAGAGAGAGAGATTATTGTTGAGTGTGTTAGAGAGTTTATCTGTGAGTGAGAGAGTATTGTATGAAGACGAGAGTTGTCTTCATACAATACTATTTTCTAAACTACTCGTGTTATTCGGGTTGAATACTCGCTACAACAGTAAACAGAGCCTATGGAGTAACATAAAGAAACGGTTTGAAATAAACCTGAATTATCGCAAGCCTTGATAGAGGATTACCATATCTGGTAAAAAGGGGTAACACATAAGGTCTAGTTTGGCAGAAACTACCATGATAATAATAAGGAGGAACTAGTTATTATCATCATCATTGGCCCCTAGGCCGTATGACGCAAAATGTCTTTCCCGTTCTTTATCTTTCACAAATCTCCACTCACCTTCAGCCTTCCTTCTCATATTTCTCATCCACCGAGGTATGGGTCTTCCAACTCTTCTGGTGCCCAAACTATCAAGTACTACAGAAACTTCAGCATTTGAAATTAATCCAATTAAAAGGCTTTTGAAAAATTGTAATTTAATTGACAAAATATAAATATAATATATAATTAAAAACTAATCCTTCGGGCCAGCCCTGTGAGAGCTGATAATCAGTTCAGTGGTCTGATAAAAAAATTTCAATAATAATAATAATAATAATAATAATAATAATAATAATAATAATAATAATAATAATAATAACTACAGTATTCTTCCAGGGGTATGCGGTAGACATGCCCAAGCCATTGCTACCTCCCTGGCTAGTATTCTGATCTCAACATAAGCCAACAGCAGAATACAGGAACCGTAATTAATTATGCATGGACCGTGATCACCCCGAAATTCAGCTGATGGCTGGGTATGTTCCTGAAAAAACAGTATATAAACAGGAACTTAGAACAGAGAGCTTTCTCCATCGCAACTGGCTGTGAGGCCCAGTTCGAAAACGGTGCAAATGTTACAGCGATGAGCCAGGGCCTGTTGGCAGGACAGCGCCTTTAAGGTCCCTTCGAGGGACCTTATGAGGGCTGACATAGGGAGGTTAAGGGTTGTTCGATATGCATGATGTGGGAAGGAGCGATTCGGGTCGGCCTGGCTGCATTCATGAATATATCTATCAAGGTCCTCGGCACCGCCAAGTTTGAGCTCGACTGCTGGCCCTCTCTCTCTCTCTCTCTCTCTCTCTCTCTCTCTCTCTCTCTCACATACATACACACACACACACACACACACACAAATAGCAGACGTTACTTTCGATAAAAGGCTAAAGTCATTTTTAAAATACGACAGATACTCGTGCCGATGATATTAGCATTTGAGGACGACTCCTGATTTGGTCACTTCGATAACCAAAACAAGAGCTCAAAAATCGCTGTTTGCACTGCCTTATTTACTCTTTCGCTTATTTTCTTCTTCTTCTTCTTCTTCTTCTTCTTCTTCTTCTTCTTCTTCTTCTTGGTATTTGAATTTCATTGTTTCTATAGTGAAATCTCCAAAACAAAGTGTACTTAAACAAGTATTTAAAAATCGATATTTTTAATGTCTTATTTACTCTTCCTTCTCTTATTCTTCTTGGTACGTGATTTTCACCATTTCTCTGGTGAGATCTCCAACGACAAAGTGTACTGCAGCACATGAAACAAGAACGGTAACGCTCAAGGCTAAAACCCGGGATAACTTCCCCTTAAAAGTGGCCGTTTCGGCTTAACCCCTACAAAGGTGGTCTTGGGTAGCATTTCGTTGGTATGTAACGTGATATGGACTTACGCTTTGCTTAGTCTTCGACGTAAGAGAGAGAGAGAGAGAGAGAGAGAGAGAGAGAGAGAGAGAGAGAGAGAGAGAGAGAGAGAGAGGAACATGAAACGCCGGTAGAGAGGGGAACCAGACTGCCGTCTATTGTAATGTCAGTTACAAACTCTATTTTGACAGTTGGTATTTCATTGCAATATTGTTTAAAGGCAACCAGTGACATGTTAACTATTCAGTGTTATCTGAAGAAGTATAAAAACAGTTTGCACGTTAGAATGAAAACAAGTTATACCACACATATGATAATGAAAACAGTGCAAACCCGATGGGAAAAACACCGTAATGCCCCTTTCTAGCCCAGGCTCGAATGAAAAAAATGAAAAGGAAATGGGAGGTAGAAGGGTAGAGTTTAATCCATATAACGTCTTACTTACGAAGTGCAAGAATTCTTGGATAGACTTAACACTTCAAAGGAAGAAAGAGTGATGATATTTGTTCGTGACTTAACCTGCACTGTTTTCGCGGAATAGTCTGCATAATTAAAGGCTTCAAGTTCTTTCATAGGACACTTTCTCTATTTTCAATAAAACAACTTAACAATTGGCGAGTTCGTGAACTTTTTACTCTGAGTTGCCAATATACTGCGTTCTAGGCCTTAAGCGTCCAGATTATTGGGATATTATCTTCATAACTGCCCATGCTACTAGTTATGCAAACGACCTTCTAAATGTTCTAATATTAAGCTAGACAAGCAGGTCTAGGCACAGAATCAGCATCACAAGCAAGGATTCATAAATCATTTCATAAAAAAATCCCAGTAAAATAAGTACATAATCGATGGCCTTCAAAATTCGCTGGGAAAGCATCCCACCAACAATAATGCTTGGACACAACACTGAAATAAGCCAGGAGGGGTTGGTGCCTTAGAAAAATAAATTTCGGACTAAAAAAACACACGAAATTCAAAGCATTCAATGGTAATTGGGTGAATTATTATTTTCAGAAACTCATGCAACTGGCTATGGCAGTAAAATAGATGGCAAGGATCCGAGGGCCATTTCGAACCACTGATTCCCCTTTCAGCCTGGCATCCTGAAGTCATCACAGTACAAAGACATTGTAGTTTTTTTCGGCAGGAATTGACAAACTTGGGGCCAATACCACAGAATGTGAGCTAACTTTCATCAGAGTTCTCAAGCTGTTAAATACGAATCGGCAAAGTAGCATCCACCCTTTTCTACAATATATACTACAAGGCATTACTACACTCAATCATATATCCTACAATAACCATCGCTCTTTCACTTAATCTTATTTCGCTATGCGATGTATTTTAGGCTCTGAAATCGATTATAATTTAGATTACAATATTTCCCCCGTGGAGCCATTTATAATTCAATGAAAACAATAAACAATGCCTGGCTTATCGTTCAATTTTTAGGGGCCATGTGCTCCAATAATCATTTGATCACATTGCAATAATTGGGATAGATTTTGTGATCCCGAAAGCAATTGTGAATGGAAATAACGGTTTCATATCTTTCCTCATATGCGCTCATGTAAATTTTATGGGGGGGCGGGTGTCTACCATACTGATTTGTTTGTTTACTCTATCATTTTTGGTTTTGAACATAATTTGCTTTAACTCTTCTTTAAATAAACAGTGAAGTTTCTCTTATTGTTGTACGATGCAACTACCCGAAATTCATAAAAAATATTAATATAATCCCAAAATACGGCGTAAATTTTTTATCTTCCTGATTGTTAATTTCTTTGTCGACCAAACGACCCAGAAATTAATGATAATTATTCTATAAAATTTTTATGATACTATGCCAGCCGATTCAAGTAATCAACACTTATTCACTGAAAGCATCAATAAGCAGAGAAAAAGTGCCTTCATTTTAGGAAAGAAGTTTGACGGAATTACCAGAGAAAGTTTATTTAGGTAAATTATATAAAAACTGGACATTTTAAGTGACCGAGGGAAAAAGATCATTCAGGTAAATATTATTATTTTACCATTAACGATGAATTAGTGCTGGCAAATGCTTTTGTTGATATGATCCCGAATTAAAATTGTCACAACTTCTATATTATGTCAAACTTCCTCTACATCATGAATATTAAAATAATTATTACGAATTCAAAATTTCCATATTCATAACCCAGTAAAAACTAGAAGAATAGAGTTGCAAATAAAAGACATCTAAGTAAAAGTGAAGAAAGTGGACGATAGTTCTCTTTGTAGAAGCAAAAAGGAACCTTTGCAGAAAATACAACTGAAAAAGAAAGGGAGAAGAAGGAATCAGAAGTTCTAACAATTACAGTCCTGGGACCAGACAGAGAGAGAGAGAGAGAGAGAGAGAGAGAGAGAGAGAGAGAGAGAGAGAGAGAGAGAGGAGGAGGAATAAATTTGTGCTAGGGAAAAAGTACATTCCTATTCCTTCCCCAAGAGTATCGGGTGTGAAATGTTCCGGAACTGCGTACTGCTGAATATCTAGGCTTTACCATTTTACCATTTTCCTGGAGTTAAGAGTTATTTCTCTTTCCCCCCTTTTGGCTGAAGTCTTTTTCGCACTTTCACTATCTTGAATAATTTTTTTAAACATGTTCAACTAAAGCACTTTTTGTATATACACATATGCATGCATACATACGTACATGCATACATACACATATATTTAGATATATATATATATATATATAAAGACAAGATCCACGAAGGAAAGAGAAACACTGGAGTGCTGCGGGCCCTTTCGACTGTCGTCCTTTATTTAGCAGACTGGAAAAATATAAAAATAAGTTCACAAAGAAAGCTCATATAAATGACAGATGGGGATTACAAAGGAAAAAATATGTACCTGGAATCCAGCACAACTGGAGAATTAGTAGAACTGCCAAAACAGGGTTAAATATTTAAGAGGTTTTACAAAGGATTGGGATCAACCGTTCAGAAGCAGGGACAGGACAATTAAAAGATTATACATGGAGGTAACTGACCACCAAAAATGTTATAAAAGTACAACTCAATAATTCTCTTTTTTTTGTTAACAATAACAATTTTTGCAAGATGAACATTTTTACAAATAAAAAATTACATTAAACATATGAATATATAGAAAATATATATAAGGTAGCTAATTTGTAATTAAGTCAGTGATTTTATCTTTTAGGTCATTCTTGAGCATTTTTCTAATACGGGGTCCAAATAATACATGCCAGGGCTAAGGTTAAAATTACAGCTGGAAGTAAGCTGTATAATAGCGGGTTCCAAAAGATTTTTTGAAGAGAACTCTTTCAATCTGGCAATCACTGAACTTTCAGTCCAATTTATCCTGTGAGAGTTTTCACTTAAATGAATGAATATAGTCGATCTGGCAACCATTTGAAAGACTGGAATCCGCTATTATACAGTTTACTCCCAGCTGTAATTTTAACCTTAGCCCTGGCATGTATTATTTGGACCCCTGTATTAGAAAAATGTTCAAGAACGACCTAAAAGATAAAATCACTGACTTAATTACAAATTAGCTACCTTATATATATTTTCTATGTATTCGTATGATTGATATAATTTTTTATTTGCAAAAATGTTCATCTTGCAAAAATTTTTATTGTTTACAAAAAAAAAGAATTACTGAGTTGTACTTTTACAACATTTTTTGGTGGTCAGTCACCTCCTTGCATAATCTTTTTTGTCCTGTCCTTGCTTCTGAATGGTTGATCCTAATCCTTTGCAAAACCTCTTAAATATCTAACCCTGCTTTAGCAGTTCTACTAATTCTTCAATTTTGTTGGATTCCAGGTACATATTTCTTCCTTTGTAATTCCCATCTATCATTTATATGAGCTTTCTTTGTAAACTTATTTTTATATTTCTTCAGTCTGCTATGTAAAGGACGACAGTCGAAAGGCCCCGCAGCACTCCAGCGTTTCTCTTTCCTTCGTGGATTTTGTCTGTTTATATATTCATCACGTTCCATATTTTCGTGATTCAGTTATACATACATATATATATATATATATATATATATATATATATATATATATATATATATATATATACTATATATACACACACACATATATATATATATATATATATATATATATATATATATATATATATATATATATATATATATATATATATATATATATATTACATATATGTGTGTGCGCGCGCGCGTGCATGTGTTCAAGCATTCACTAATACACCAATATTTTCCGCATTTGCGTAAACAAGGCAAGCGTATAAATATCAAACATTTCTAAACGAAAAAGGCAAATAATTCAGAGAGGGGACCCAAATTCCGGACAAAAGGAAGCGCCGGCCACTCTCAGCAGGAGCAGGGAATGCTGTTGTGAATGAAAATATGTGTTCGTGCTGCGGCCTGCGATATGCGAAATCTAATTCCCGATGGTTTAAATGCCAAAATTTGGGCGAGCATTTAAAGCCTGCGTTTTCAGCTTTAACCACAATCCGTGTTTTGACCACCAAATCACCAGTCTGAATTTTCTTTTTTTTTTTCTCTCTCTCTCTCTTTTATATTTTTGTTTGCTATTCCTTTCTCTTCATTTTCGCCCTTTTTCCTGGTTTTCTAGTCTGGGGAAATTTGCTTTGCATGTTGATGGTCTCTATCTGAATGCTAATAATGACTAGAATTTTATTTTCAAAATTTTCGATCTTATTAAACACGTAGTTAGTTATTACAAAAGGCAGTACTAACCTCATGTTTAATTTCACTCTGCCAAGATTTTGTAGCAAGTGTGACTTCAAAAAAACAATCAAGGGAAGTTATGCAAACATCCCACCCACCATATCAGAATTTTGAATTGACTGTGTTTTTTTTTTAACTACATACAACTCACTTAAAAATTCTAGATATCAATTTTGATTGCAAATTCAATTTTGAGAAATATATCCCTTCTAACTTTTCCTCAACTCCACAAAAGAGTTGGTATAGTGAGATAGTACGTCAAGATTTCCAGAGACCTGTCTGACCTGAGAAAATGTTTTCTTTCTGTCATTTCTCGATGTTTTTGAAATTGTTCCCACCTTAAAATGTGGGTCAAAAACTTGGGATCTCTTAAACTTCTTATCACTGATCTCGCTCTTAATCTCTGGCAGTGTCAATGCGCATAAGTATAAGATACGAGCTTGGTGGCGCTCGCTACGCTGCGCTGCAACCCGGCGCTGCCTGTCATGTCTCCCCCTACCATCCCGATCCCCTACCTGCCCCGCCCCCACCCGGGGCGAACAAACAGGTTTGCAGGAGGAGGGTGGATGTGTCATGTCCCCCCTACCTTACTGATCCCCTACCCACCCCGCTCCCACCCGGAGCGGGCAAACAAGAAAGACCCACTCGGATTTTATTATAGATTCCATAATTCGGATCACCCTTTGCATTCAGAGCTACCCTACTATATATGATAATCACGTGATACTATATATACAATTAATTCTAACAATCCTATTGAATGATCTTGCTAAGACTAGAGCTGAAAATTTGGAACTTGAGAAGTTCAAACTTGGTGCAATCACCAAGCAATCAATAAAAAAAAATATTGATCCAGAAAATGTAGTTCAAAAAGTAGTTCCTGATTCAGAGAGCTCGGGGCCTTATACATAATTTCTAAAAGTAGTTCCTGATTAAAAGAGCTTCGGGCTAAATACACAATTTTCAGACTGATTTCGGTACCAAATTGCCTATAACCCTCCTCATCTCTCTCTCTCTCTCTCTCTCTCTCTCTCTCTCTCTCTCTCTCTCTCTCTTCTTTCATATTACCAATGGTAGGACACACTGGAATTTTATTGTGAAATTCTTAAAACCTGTTCCTTTAAAAGAAAATAATGAATTATATATTTAACAATTTATTAAAACTGTTGACAGTTATTTTGAGTGTTGTTATATGTACATCAAGCCTTTAGGTTACGTTGCAATCCCTATCTGGGGTTTTGGAAGTTGGGGAGGGTTGCTGGCATTTCCTAAACTTAAAAAGATTATAAATTCAGTTTTATTGTTTCTTTCATGTTGACAATTATCTCAACAATGGAACACCTGTAGTAAAGGTTTCCATTAAGTGTGTTATATTATCACAAAAGGTCTATACACACATTCATGCATACATATATGTATATGTAAATATGTATGTATATATACTGTACATATATAATTATATATACATTATCTATATAACATATATGTATAATATATACATATGCACATCTGTATACATATATATATATATATATATATATATATATATATATATATATATATATATATATATATATATATATATATATTTATATATATATATATATATATATATATATATATATATATATATATATATATATATATATATATATATATATTATATAATATATTCAATATATTCCTATTTCTAATTGATATACTCTGAATAAAAACATCTATGCTATCACGAATCATAAAATCTAAAAGACAAATATAGGAATGAAATGTTCCATTTCACAAAATATTTTCTTAGCTGAAGTTTCAGCGTGAAACCGAATTACTCCCCTTACCAGCCAAACCGTTTACAAATACATCTTAAGTAAAAATGGTTGATGTTATTCAAGAAAAACAGTTTGTTTCCTTCCCAAAACCAAATCACCTACGAAAATAGTATATATCAGGATTTTTTTTCTCATCCTACGATATTCAAAAACAATAAATGGTCGACATGTGTTTTTAAGTTAAGGGAAAATTTCCAAACTTTAGATCAACGATTCAATTGACTGTTGAGCCTTGCCTGAAAATGTATTAATGCATTAGCACTAAAGTAAAGATAGTCCATAAAATTAGTATTAATGTTTTTATTATCATTCAAAATTATCGGTCATTCAAATACGGCATTACGTAACTGGTAAAGTTAGAAAGGACACCATGAATGGAAGCGAAAGACGTACAAATTACAACAAGATTATAATAACGCAAGAGTCTGTGCGTCTGACAGCCTTCTAGGTATGAATATTTAATGGATTAACGCCTTACTCTCCTCTCCAAAGGATCCTCATGTCATCAGCCTGATAATGTGCGCTACTACGAAGCTCTTGCTTTACTCTAACCTAGATCTCCCTACAAAGCTCTCATAACTTGTTATCTTTTGAAAATCTTTTCTAGGTTCCTTCCTTTACACAGATAATGACATTCATGAAGATCTTGTCTTGTCTGCCAGTCTGAAAAGATAATGCTTCTCCCTCCATACCCCGTAGGTGGGCCGTCAGTGTGCCTCTCGTGTTGTGTGGTGCGATGAAGGCATTACTAAAGAGTGTTTGCAGCGTTCCTTAGGGGAACTAGCTGTACCCACTTTTATCCTTTTACTTTATTTCCATTCCTGCTTCCTTTCTTCAGTCTTGCTGCCAAATTTCTTTAACTATTACTTTTTGCAATTGTAGGGCTTTCTCCCAGTTCCACTTTTAGATCCTTGTACTTCGATTCCTTTATCTTCTGGACCACATTTTATCTTGCCGTCCAGCCACTCTAACACCCTCTTTTCATAGTCTTTAGTGCTGAATGGCCGAATGTGTTTGGCTTGACATCATAATTTTCATAGAATCAAATCTTTTTCGTCCACAATATTGCCCGCCTTCTTCATTCTAGCTCGACAATGCACTTCCCTGCAAAGGTCTTAAATTGCCTCCATTCAGACTCAAAAGTATATCTCAATATATACCTCATAATGAGTCTCCCAGTGAAGTGTGCCTTGCTCCCTTACTCTAATCCAGTAATACACCTCTCTTGAAAGCTCTTACGCAACTTCCTCACAGTACTCTGTTAATTCATCTCCCTGCGTAGCTCTTGCCTTGCTTTCACACTAAATAGTATTTTTACCCCACGAAGCTCATGTCTTGCGTTCCTCGCTAACCTAATAATGCGTCTCCCTACAAAAGCTCTTGTTTTTCTTCCTGTCTCTAACCAGATAATGCGATACCCTGTGAACCTCTTCTCGTGTACTCGCTCTGAAAGGGTTGCGCAGTAAGGCTTGCATAATAACTGCAGGTAATGGATGTATATGTATACAAGATTTAAAGGTTAATCATTCTGTGGTTGTAGATTTCGGGTATATGAAAGGTATTACGATTCCTACTGCAAATGGAAATGCCATAAAGATTCTATATCTTAAGTGTTTCAGTCACACATATTCCCCACGCAACTAAACGTGAATGACAAGGAAGATATCTCATTCACTGATTAAAGATTGTATTTGCATGAGTGGTGCGAAGACTCCCCTTTCAATGACTGTTGATGTGAAGTATATGAATGACCATATATCCGATGCAGCGACTTCAAGTTGTAGATTTAAGAAAAGAACAATTTTTCTCATTCGCTGATTGCAAATTGTTGGCATGTGCACTGTATAAAATTCTCAATGGAAACGTTGAAACTGAATCCTTAAATCCATTTTCACCTTCCCTCTTTATCTCAGTCTGTCTCTTCCATAATTATTACTCATTACTTACGTTACTAAAAAAAAGCCAGTATAAAGTATTCTTGTGTTAATATGTATCAAGCAGGCCTCTACTTAGAATTTAATTTACTGAAACTATTTTCTTACTAATGTGCTCACATCTTCACAGAAAAAGTTATCGGCTCACACAGACACATGCACACATACATACATAAACATACACAAACACATACAGATATATATGTATAATATATATGTATACATATGTGTGTGTGTATAGAATGAATATGCGTATGTGTAAAGCTCACAGAATAAATAAGCAAATGAGAGGAAACAGTCAGAGATTGGCCGCAAGCAAGGAACTCAAGCCCAACCCATGGAAGGCCATGGTTCAGTCTCCCAGTAACTCGAAAGTGTACACTTCAACAGGTGTATAACACAACTTTAAAAATGGTCGCTTTTTATAAATGGAAGATTAAACGAATAAATAAAAAAATAAAAAAACTGAAAAGCAAAACGGGAGGGGGAGGGGAGGGGACGTGTTCACACAGCATCGCCCCCCTTTTCAAAAGAGCTTTTGATCCTTGGCTCGCATTCCTGGAAAGAGAGGTCCTTCCTGCAGAGAGGGAGAGGTCTAGTTCTGTACAGCAAATGCGTCTCGGGTAAAACTTTAACCTTTTAATCCAGTCCACATACACAGGCAAACACACACATATAGATTATATATATATATATATATATATATATATATATATATATATATATATTTATATATATATATATATATATATATATATATATATATATATATCACATATCTCTATACAATATTTAT
>NC_089787.1:36468123-36513123 GCF_040412425.1 Macrobrachium rosenbergii | reverse complement strand
TTTCTCCCAGGAGCCAGAAGTTGTTGAGCGGTTAGGCCGACAGTTCGAGACGTGTGATATCCGAGAGTATAAAACTGTCGAGTGTAGTGACAAAACTATCATATACAGCACGTGTTAAAAACTTAGCGATCAGTCGTCATGGTGGATATGAGTTGTTTTCGATTCTAAGTACAAAACCTGAATTCGACAGGTTATGTACAGCAGAGATGAAGGCAATTTATAGCTCACTGGAAAAATCACTTCCTTCTCTGTTCCAAACGTACTCAGAATGTTCACCAGCAAAAAGTTGTTAAGAAAGAAAATTATAAGTTCCTATAAATTTTGTGACATTAGGTTACTCTCAACATTGAAATATCCTGCAAAAGGAAATATGAATAATAACGGGAACAGAAAAAAATACATAATGATTAAAACATGAGGTAAAAAAGCTAAACTGATTAATTGGAAAAATATATACACAAACATTCACATACTATATATATATATATATATATATATATATATATATATATATATATATATATATATATTTACTGTATATATATATATATATATATTATATATAGATATATATATATACTGTATCATTTTTTATATACATACATACATACATATATATATATTTATATATATACTGTATATATATATATATATATATATATATATATATATATATATATATATATATATATATATATATATATATATCATAAATATGTGTGTATGGTTGTGCACCAGTTAACGTGCACACATTTCACACCTCCATCACTCCTCCTTCCATTATTCCACGAGTTGCAACATTTAATTCCTAATGGTTCCATTACGGGCTTAGTTCCCACCTGTAACAGTGATTACATCCAACAGCGAGGCGGTAGTATTGAGAAAGCATATAGTTTGAAGTGAGACCCAGATTACTTTTAGTTTTTTAAATTGCCAATGGGAAGCAAAATTTATGAATTTTCCATCAAGAACAAAAGATTTGGACTTATATTTTTATGTTTACAGCCCTAAGGTAAAAAGTACAACTTATGTTTCTTTGTTTTTCACATACAAAATACTGTCAGCTATGCTTCTTTCAAGTAAATCTTGGTGTCCCTAACAGCCATTCGTGAGAGGATATCTAAGCTTTACAGTTTTATCTACTATATAGAATTCTACCCTTTTTTTTTTACTGAAAAGGCTATTATTACATCAATAGTAATACTACCAACATACAAAAGTACTACGGAACTTAACCTAAATTAACCTAACTCAACACAGTAATCCATCTCAACATAATGGATCAAACGTCCCAGTTGTCTGTATTGAATGGTGTGAATACAACAGCAGGGGCTTTTTTTATCATTATTATTAATCAGAAAACATATTAACCAAACAACCTAACTTCCTAATAGAACCCATGGGGAAATAATATTATCTGAAAGGGAAAGAGTGCGCCTTATTCCACAAGAAAAAGCGAAAAAGGGATTTTTTTTTATTTTATGGGAAAGGATACAAGTTGATAATTCCACAGCTTGGCTGTATAGGGAGAGTAACTTTCACCGAACCAAGCATTCTGAATAAAGCTGATTTTTTTATATTATAACTATTAAGTTCATCATTAATCCAGTCTTATTTTCTCTTAAGTTGCTTCAACAGAAAAGAACATATATATATATATGATATATATATATTATTTATACTCTTATAGTTATATCAACTATATAAACGGATTATATATATATATATATATGCAGAATTACTAACAGGACCTCATTCAAACTAGATACCACCCAGTTTGAACGAGGTCCTGTTAGTAATTTTACTAATGCACATAACAATTGTGCATGTGATAAAGTTAATATATATATGCATTTATATAAACACACGGAGTAACTTCCACAGGCCGACGAACGAAACATCCTAGGCCATCATAATTGAGCGCAGAGAGAAAAGCTTCTTAGATAGCTGAGAACCAAAGGAAACTCCACTCGGACGAAATAAAAAACAATAATGATTACGCGCGCAAGAAATTCCGACCCATAATAACTTACAGGCGTTAGTAGGTCTTCCTAACACGCACACACTCCAGCTGCTCTCTCTCTCTCTCTCCCTCTGTCTCTCTCTCTCTCTCTCTCTCTCTCTCTCTCTCTCTCTCTCTCTCTCTCTGCTTTCCACAGAACGTAATGTTCTGACTTTCCTTTCCTTTTTCTTTTCCTTTCTCTCACTCTCTTTTTTCCGCAGAACATCATCCTCTCATGTAGTCCACCTTTTTCTCTCTCTAACATTTTTCACTTTTTCCTTTTGCCTAACTCTCTCTCTCTCTCTCTCTCTCTCTCTCTCTCTCTCTCTCTCTTTACGATTCTGGTCTGGCAATGTATGCATATGCAAATGCTTCCAGATGACACAAAGGAAAACTAAAAACTTCCCAACTTTCTCTCTCTCTCTCTCTCTCTCTCTCTCTCTCTCTCTCTCTCTCTCTCTCTCTCTCTCTCTCTCTGGCAATAGGCAATTAAGTATGCATACACAAATGTATCCACAAGATACCTGTAAAAAAAAAAAAAAAAGAGGGAAAGCTCTAATGAAGGCTCTGCACTATATTGCATATTCGCCAAGTGTGGGTACGTTCATTACGGGTCGTTTAGCTTCAATTTTTAGTCGTAAAAAAACCTGCCATTTTCTTTTCTCCTGATTTTTTTTGCTTAGTATTTTTCACCCGCCGATGGTCCTCGTTCTTTTTTATGGGTGGAGCACAGATATGTGTTTCTTTCCCTCCGTTTTGTGTTTTATTTTCGCTGACGCAGAATGTGATATGATACTCTTGTGTTAGGGAAATAGAAGGGTAAGGGTAAAATTATCGGTTACAGCAGCAAAAATGCTTCAATAAGAATTACGATAATAAAGAAAAACTGAATATTTTTAATAATCAAAATTCTGCGTAATACATGCTTGTGTTCCCAGTCTGTTAATAAATACAAATACATATATATACACACATATACACTGTGTGTGTATATATATATAGCGCGCGCGCGTATATATATATATATATATATACACACACGCGCGCGTGTATGTATACTCTGTGTGTGTGTGTATATGTGTATATATATTATATATATGTGCATGTGTATATATAAATATATATGTATACATACGCATACACACACATTATATATATACACACATATACATACGCGCGCGCGCGCACACACACAGTGTATATGTGTATATATATACATTTGTATTTGTTAACAGACTGGGAACACAAGTATATATTTTTTGCTTATTAAAAGTATTCAGTTTTTCTTTGTTATCGTAATTCTTATTGTAACATTTTTGTTGTTGTAACCGATAATTTTTTTATATGCATGTGTAAAAATGCAGATAAAAACCAATACGTAAGCTAAGAAAAGAGAGACCTCTCGCAGAAAAAAGAATGAAACGATTAGGAATTCGACGTCTTCCTCCTTTGTTGGAAAACTTCGGAAAACTAATGGAATTAACTTCCTTTGGACTTCGAAGGACTTCACTTCTTTATCTCACTTGAGTTCTATTTTAGTGTTTTCTTCATCCTTTTTTTCCCAATGTTTTCACATCTGACGGAAAAAACAATACTTTGAAGCAGAGATATGAATATCTTCTAGGCTTTCAAATTGCCGAGTTCTCTTCTCGACTTCTTTGTTAAGGTATGATACGAAAATTCGTCACTTCTGCGCACCAACATACATTGAAGTACAAGATAAAATTTCGGAAGTAATTAATCACTAAAACAGGAATTAGACCGTCTTTGGTTTCGCTTACACTTCCGTACGTTTGTTTTAGATTGTTAGGTATCTTCTTAAGCCATACCCTTACCTCCAAAATGTGACAGATTTGTGTTGTTTACTATTCAATGCATTTATATATATCACACATTACCACAGGTGAAAAATAAGAAACGGGGTGTAGGTCCTGACCGGTTTCGACTTTATTTCCAATGGCTCGGAAATAAAGTCGAAACCGGTCAGACCTACACCCATTACCTCAGGTGAAAAATTTTTCACCTGTGGTAATGTGTGATAAAGAATCACGTACAAAAGTGATAATAATCATATATATATGCGTGTGTGTGTGTGTGCGTGTATTATACATATGTGTATATATATCATGACCTGACAAACAAAATTAATCATTCTATTGTTTTACTATTTCATTTACGAATTAATGTACTCTATCCACGTGAATCTCTAAAAATAACCTTTTAATCAGAGAAAGCAAAGATTTACATATTTGCTTACCTACCCCCACCATATTGCCCGTCGACGTCCTGGTGCCATTTTACCGAGCAAACAAAGCAAACGCACTGACGCGACTTGAAGGATTTCCCCTTCGACGTCTGCAACCAAACAAGCCTTACAGAGCACCGTTAGCAATAAAGGGAAATAGGGTCATTACTACTGGATCCGTCGTTGTGTGATAACATATCGAATCCAATATTAACTCTGGCATGTCTAATGCTCGAGGGGCTAGCTTTGACCGCGTTGTTATATGGGGAACTTGACCTGCCCCCAGGGTCTATCAATTCCCCCGGTGGTGTGGCAGTTGTTGGGAGGTAGCCAAGTAGGACAAGGGGCTTTGTATGTGAGAGGTAGCAGTGCAAAAGAGGCAGGAGGCAAGAGAGGTACCAGCGTAGTAAGTAAGGGTCAGTGTACAAGAGGCAGCAGGGTAGACACAGTAGTGTGAGGAAAGAGGCTGAGAGTAAGTGAGGTAACAGTGCAGAAGAGGTGGAAGGTAAGAGAAATGGAAAGGTAGGAGAAGTAAGAGTTCCAGAGAGGCACAAGGTCTGCAGAAGCAGTGCAAGACAAGCAGACGGGTTGGAGAGGCAGAGCAGGGTGGCAGAGGCAGAAGGTGCGAGAATCACAGGTATTAGCGAATAACCATAAGGTTTCGGTGTTGTCAACTTCTAATCCGATTGGCTAAACTGAGGCGTTGATGCCGCGTGTTGATCGCATGATAACAGCCCTGACTGGCTGCTATCTGTCGATAATGGTTCCTGGTACGACGCGGGTATGGCTCATCCAAACTCGGAATTGGTCGTGAAAGTGGACAATCTGCCCTTACGACGCTTGCCACAGAAATGACACACGTGATTTGGGAGCAGACCCCCGATGGGATGTAATCATCACCACATATCGCTGTTTACTCTTCCTTTGGATTAGTTCAGTAAACAGTTTTCTTTCTTTTACCTTCTGGTTCTTTGTTCATCAACACAGGCATAAACAGCTATGCTATTTTTACTTTCGAAACCTTATTAATTTTGCTAGCGTTGTGTTCCGTCTCAATGCACTCCAGACAGTGATGCAGACATGGCTGTAAGACACTGGCATTGTGTTTAAGTTCATATATTGGTAGCAATGTTAATATAATTGCATATAGTTCACATAGATGAATAGTAAAATAATTAAGACTTTAAGAAATTTCTTCTTCGTGCAAAAAATATATATGTATATATATTAATTCAAAAGAACGAACCATCATCGAATTGATGTTAACTTGAGGAAAAAGTAAAACAAAAATAAAATCTTACAAGCATGACTGATCAGGTAAACATACACATATATATATATATATATATATATATATATATATATATATATATATATATATATATACATATATATACATATATGTATGTAAGTATATGTGTTATATATATGTGTGTATGTACATATATAAAGTGCCTAAAGTAAAATGTGGTAATGCTGAAGTGTTTTCTCGAGAGCCACACACACTGTCATAGAAACAGCGTAATCAAAATATATATATATATATATATATATATATATATATATATATATATATATATAATATATATATATATACATATATATATATATATATATATATATATATATATATATATATATATATATATATATATATATATATATATATATACATATATATATATATATATATATATATATATATGCTGGAAAACTCTGAATGACAACCTATAAACTCTCTCTCTCTCTCTCTCTCTCTCTCTCTCTCTCTCTCTCTCTCTCTCTCTCTCCTGTTAAGATAGTTGCTTTAATTACATTGCCCAGCATTTTTGACATCTTATATTTCACCCCTTCTCACCCCCACTTTCTTTTGGACTTGGAAGGCATCGGGAGTGTCACTACTCATTTCAGCGACCTCGAAAACTATGGATCAGACACTAGTATCTGTCATTTTCGGTTATTTTTACGTCACCCCCTTCCCACCCCGTACCCCTTTGGTGTCAGTGATATCTTACCCCCACTGTATTCTTTTCCAGATAGTAAGTCATATGTATACCGAAATGCGGTATGATAAACCCAGAGAGTATATTTAGCTACTAAGTTTAGGGGCAGAACCCCGTTTCAGGGAAGCCCTTCCACTCCCACCCCCTTTGGTGCCCTTTGGTGCTAGTGATGTCTTGCCCCCACAGTATTCTTTCCCAGTTAGTAAGTCACATGTATACCAAGTTTGGTTGGAATTGCTGAATACGTTTCAGAGTTATGCTGTAACATACTAACACACACATACATACGTACATCCATTTATATATATTGTATATATATATATATATGTATATATGTATATATATATATATATATATATATATATATATATATATATATATATGTATATGTATGTATGTATGTATACACACACATCGAAATGCCTGCTAAAGAGTCAAGAATCATACACCCACCGACTTATCAGCAGTATGGCCTGTAAAAATAATACTTACCAAAAGACGCTTACTAAAGAACGGAGGCTGAGCAGTTCATTTCTAATATAATAACAATGAAGAAAAACACTCTGCTTTAATATTAAAAAAAAAAAAACTGCTCTCGAGAGAATATTCGATTTGGAGGCATTACTTACGGAGCAAAGGAACAGGCTGCCATTTCCATTCCCTTAATTATGGTGCCATCATATCCCACCAACGCGAAAAGGACACCAAACGCGATTCCATTGTTCTCGTCGGCAAAAATGAAAACGCTGGAACTGTTGCACATTCTATCAATTACTATTTATTTGACGAGCCCCAGTGATCTTATTTGAGCATCAAACAATGAAATGATTTATTGTTGTTTAGTTTCACGACAGAACGATTCAACAATAAATTCTGACGAAAAACTGATACAAAATTACTATACTATTTTCCATTTTGAACCTCAGCGGGTTATGACTTTTCTCTGATAATATTTTTATCAGGCAGCGTGTTGCTTGCGTGTGCGTGCTTGTAGGCGCACATGCGCTTTATCTCTCTCTCCTCATATATAATATACAAGTATATGTATGTATGTATGTATGTATGTATGTATATATATATATATATATATATATATATATATATATATATATATATATATATATATATATATATATATATATATATATGGGTACGTGGATTTTGTTTCATTTGATTTCGAAATGTTCACTGGCTTCGATGCTAAAACACTTTACAACGGTAACTAACATAAATCTAACTATCATGCACGTTCAACTAAACACAATATGCCCCCTTGGCCTAAGAAGTGAGTATTACACCCCGCAGTCACTCGACTGTGGTGAGGGTTCAATAACTGAGGAAGATGTCTTGGAATTCCTCGATTTATCTTCAAATACTCGGTAATCACCTGAATGCTATAACACTTGGAGACACCCCTTGCCCTGTAAGTCTCATATACACACTCATTATATATATATATATATATATATATATATATATATATATATATATATATATATATAATATATGTATATATATACATATATATATATATATATATATATATATATATATATATATATATATATATATATATATATATATGTACACATTTATGTGTATGTGTACAAATGCTTGTGCGTGCGTGCCAACGCGCGCTTGTTGGCCCCTTTGAGCGTGAGTACTTTCAGAACTAAAAATCCAAATAAAATCCCAGACCACTGCAAACCAGCACATTCCCCCTTTTACCAACGGCGACATTTTTCACTCGCAAAAACCACAATCACTGAACAGGGCTAATTTCCAGGTCCCCATCCACAAGAACATTACTGCAATTCGATATCCTTCAACGAACACTCATCGGGTATCGTCCCTCTCCGCTGTAAATATCCGAATCTCGGCGGGAGTGAATTTATCAAGCACTTCGAATTACGATAATGAGAACTGCGTGTACCAGAGAGAGAGAGAGAGAGAGAGAGAGAGAGAGAGAGAGAGAGAGAGAAGAGAGAAAAGAAATTATAGTGTGTACGCGAGAATGACTCTTCCGGAGTGTGAGGGGTGGAAAGAGAAGTAAAACGCGAAGAAAATCATATTCCGATAATGAACGCGGATAAGAAATCACATTCCAATAATGAACACGAGGCTTTGTCAAAATGAAAGAGATCACTTTGCCTTGGCCCCGGGTGTGATTGCGCTCATTATAATGTAATCAGCAGAAAGTGATGGTAATGGGCCCCTGATAGACGGCGATTTCTACAATTTTTATGAAGTGCCTCGTTTCATACAGTATTGTGACTCATAATAACTGGGGTCTTGTGATGCAATATTTATGTGCATGTGTGATGTAAATCAATACATGTGTAAGTATATATACATATATATATATATATATTATATATATATATATATATATATATATATATATATATATATATATAATATATATATATATATATATATATATATATATATATATATATATATATATATATATATATATATATATATATATTGTGTTATTGTGTGTGTGTGTATAACAGAACTATATGATTAATAATATCAATGTTTAGAACGATATTAGTATCTATCAGATCTCCTTCATCTCTCTCAACTCTGCAATAAGTAAAAAGAGACGAACATTGCATAATTCTTGCATTCTGTAAAACTTTAGATAAAATTTATAATTGTTTTAGACAAGGGATATACGCAATTCTGTTGTTTTGTTTTTAATGAAACAGTAAAGATATAATTATGTCCTGTGAATTGATTCAGTGAAGACTTGTGTATATTAAGAGGCTGTTTTACTAAGCACTTGGGAATAACTGGGGTGGTATTAGATCAGAAATCTTGGATTTTTCATATAAACACTTAAAAGAAATGTCACCTAGTAAAAACTAGGGTTTGTTTAGTCTTTGAAACTGAATAAAGCATGAAATTTAACGCCATTAGCCAGGAAATCTAATCGAACACAAGGCATCAGAGAAGAAATGACGCACATCAGCCTCTTCTCAATTTCCAAAATATTTTAAAACCTCAAAATATGAAAATAAAAGTCTTCCGTTCGTCGATATTCTCTGGATGGGTCGCTAATGATTAATAAATGAAGCTCAGATCTCTTCCATTAAGAACGTCTTTAATTTTTCAGTTGAAATAAAAAAAAAAATTAGACCGTTCTCAGAACTTGACAGTTAAGTGGGTAAGTGTTCATAAACTTATTATTTATAAATATGAAACTTGATAGTATTGTTTAATAAATATATTCATAAAAGAACCAAAACACAGTAAATTCCATCCTTTTATTTGAAATTACCAATTAGTGGGCATGTTCTTATGAACTTCGTACGTGTATGTAAAGAAGTAAATTTACACAAATACCGGCTTGAATGCTTCAAGGCAAGTTCCAAGCATATGTATATTCTAGAGTTTTCTTCTCAGACCAAATGTCGTTCGCAAGACCAGCGTGCTCGGTACATGGCTAGCCTACCTTATGGTATGAAAACATCGACATACTTTTGGTGCTCATTATACGCGTTACATGGGCACTCTCACGGTACATGGTTGTGTTGTTCTGTTCAAATGTGTGTTTGGGACAAGACAACATTTTTTTAAATTGGACTTCCCGATGGGACAAGACAACATTTTTTGAAATGGGACTTTCTGATGGGACAAGACAGCATTTTTTGAAATGGGACTTTCCGATGGGACAAGACAACATTTTTTGAAACGGGACTTTCCGATTAACAGAACCTCCCACTGGAGTGGATTCAATGGTATTCAACACAACCATGTACCGTAAAAATGTCCAAGTAACGCGTATAATGAGCACCATAAGTAAGTCGATGTACTGGGTTCTATTTTTTCACTGAAAAGTCACGAAAAGATATTTGCAGTGTCGAAACAGAATGCCTTTTCATGAATTAAAAATCTAAACATAAGTCGATGTTTTCCCAACGAAGTTTTATGCGTTTGGGGTTTGACTGACGTTAGATATCTCAGATACAAACATCTCTTTATATTCCATATGATAGGTATTAACGTCATCAAACATTTTTCAATAATTTCGTTACATTTCATACTTCGTAAATGGTTACCAACCTTTGCATTTGTGAAGCCAGTTTGCTTTTTAAAATGAACTTATCTACTATTTATCACAAGATTCTGGTCTTTAACTTGTATTACACAAATAATTTCCATAGATTCAGTCGTGAAATAAATTGTACTTTTGACACCTTCCTACAGCGAAAATACCAATTTCCCATAAGAAATATCTAATAACGAAAATCTCCAGTTATTGACAACAAACTGTCCCGCATATATAAATGTATAATCATGATCTGTCAACTTTGCAACAGCTGTTACCTCTCAATTCACGGGGACTCTTCTATCGTTTCCTAAAATACTGATTGTCCTCCTGAACCTCTCAATTCACGGGGACTCTTCTATCGTTTCTAAAAATACTGATTTTCCTCCTAACTGTGTATATATAGAACAAAAAATCTAAAAGGCACATTCCTTACGAAGGATACAACTCCTTGGCAACAACAAACAAACAAACACACAAACAAACTAAATTTTTTAATGCACGCTATCTCCACCAAACATTCGGGCACTCCATCTCCCGCAAGCCACACAACCGCCAATTCCTTTCTCCCCACAAAAAAATATTGCAACTATCTCAAGGAATTCTACCAAATCTCTTCTCCCCTTTTTAAAAGAATTTTCCTTCGAGATATTTTTTTGTCCTCTTTCCTGATCTCGGCCTTTCACCTCCAGAGAGCAACTCCATTTGCAAAAAGAACACATCCAACACAGGCGACGATACTCTCAACGGGGACGAGAGCTAAGAAAATAAATGATATCGTCAATTGAATCTTGTGATAAGAAAATAAATGATATTGACAACTGAATCTTGTGATAAGACAATAAATGATATCGACAATTGAATCTTGTGATAAGAAAATAAATGATATCGGCAACTGAATCTTGTGATAAGGAAATAAATGATATCGGCAACTGAATCTTGTGATAAGAAAATAAATGATATCGTCAACTGAATCTTGTGATAAGAAAATAAATGATATCGGCAATTGAATATTGTGATAATAAAATAAATGATATCTGCAATCGAATCTTGTGATAAGAAAATAAATAATATCGACAATTGAATCTTGTGATAAGAAAATAAATGATATCGACAATTGAATCTTGTGATAAGAAAATAAATGATACCGACAACTGAATCTTGTGATAAGAAAATAAATGATACCGACAATTGAATCTTGTGATAAGAAAATAAATGATATTGTCAACTGAATCTTGTGATAAGAAAATAAATGATGCCGACAATTGAATCTTGTGATAAGAAAATAAATGATATCGTCAACTGAATCTTGTGATAAGAAAATAAATGATGCCGACAATTGAATCTTGTGATAAGAAAATAAATGATATCGTCAACTGAATCTTGTGATAAGAAAATAAATGATGCCGACAATTGAATCTTGTGATAAGAAAATAAATTATATCGTCAACCGAATCTTGTGATAAGAAAAACGCAATGAAAATATAAATACAGGTGTTTTGTTCAATTCCATTTCTAAGTCTATATCATCCCTAATGCTTAACAAGTAATCTCCCAAAGAAATAAATAATTAAAATTAAATTTTATTTAATGACACTTTTAATAACACCTCAGTACGTTTTCGTTTTCTCCTTCTTTCTACAGTAACTAGTTTAGATCGCTTTCTTGTAAGGGGTATGGGTCCTTACTAGTCTTCTCAAAGGCAAGGCCAGTTTAATGCAAACTTGATTCTAACGATTTTTCATTTTTTTACTCTATAGAAAATCCATAAAGGATCCGAAACGAAAGAGCGTATCGACCATCCTTTTCAAGAATAGGGAATTTCATCTTCATATACCTCATAAATCTCTTTAGATGAACGTTTGTACTCACCCAATTGATTGATTGATTTACTGATTTTAGATTTTTGGCACACATGCCAAGCACTGGGGCAACTAAGCCCATGCAACGCTGAAACAGAAATTGACAGTAAAAGGTTTGAAATAGGAGGAAAACTTCTCAGTTGCACTATGAATCAATTGTTAGGAGAGGGTGAGCTGTAAGATGGAAGAAAGAAAATATGAACGGAGGTACAGTAAAAGGAATGAAAGAGGTTGCAACTAGGGGCCTAGGGACGTTGCAAAGAACCTTAAGCAATGCCTACATTGCACCGCATGAGGTGCTATGACGGCATTATCACCTCTTAAGGGGTGTACTCACCTAAGAAGGAAGATTTATTTATAATTTTTCTACACCTTCTCACGTGCCACCCCCTTCCCTTTACCCTCTTCATCAACCATTTTCCTTTTCATCAGTCGTAAAGACCGATTTGGCTAGGAATCCCAATCGTATGTTCTGCTGATTTCAGGTCAAGTTGGCCTTTTGCCAGCACACGCTCTTACTTGTACAAAATGAAAAAATAATTCTATGGGAACAAAGGCTATTTGACAATCACGACCAAAATGATTAACAGCTCTAGGGCTGGCGAAGGATTAACTTATTTCACCTGGCTAAGAACCAGTTGGTTACCTGGCAAGCTTAGGGACAGCATACAGAAATAAATTCTTCTAATTCTTCATTGGCTGGCCGGAGATTTCGCGGCCAGCACAGAACAGAACCCCTTGCTCTTTTCAATGCGGAAAAAGACAGACCAACAGTAACTGATGAAAACTACAAATGGGTCTGTCCTCTTTTTCTGTGTTCAAGCTTCACTTTCTCCCTTTTGCATTCCAACAATATCTTAGTCTTTCAAGCAGCGGAGACAGGTTCTATTCTATCCCATCCACGCTCAATTTAATACATCACTGAATCTAATAACCCACGCCAATCACAAACTCGTTCGCTCTGCTTTTCAAGTATCATTGTGACCTATTGTCCATTCACTTCAGATTTCCAAGGTCAATTCAAAGTATATTTTTCTTAAAAACTGCGATCAATATTATCACCATAATCCTCACCATTTCTGCACTAACAACAGTTACTGTGATGGTATTTGTAAAAATATTAGCAATTCTGGTCGCCACTATAAAAATGCTAGAGATTTTCAGGAAAGAGTAAGAATAAGTGTGAATTTTTCCCCCTCGACAATCTGATATTCCTCAGCTGTAGTGTACTAGTCCTTGCGTCCAGTTCCCATGTTGGTCTTGTTTTTGGCAAATCAAGTTGTACTGTGTTGTTTACTTCGACATTTTTATGGTCAAAATAAACTTTAAAGGTTATAAAGGCTGCAAACAACAACACTAGTTATCAAAAAGATCGAATGTTTTGCCCGATGAAGGTTCAGAGATACTAAGAACAAAGGAATACTTAAATTACGGAATTTGGTTTGCCCGATAAAGATTCAGAAATACTAAGAATAAAGAACTTAAATTACGGAATTTTCATAAATATTCAGACACATGAAATACCCGATTTGTTGGAAATGTTCCATCTAAAAATATCAATCGTGAAAAACAACCACTGAAAAACTGATCTGACGTTTCACGACCAACTCTTCCAAGTAAACAGACGAAAGAGGAAAAAACAAAAACACTCAACACACACACACACACACACGCACGCAAGCACAAACCCACCAAAAATAATAAAGCGAGACAAGTCCGCACGACACTAATGATTAATTTCGACATTATGCATAATCAACGAGCATTTTAGAGAATTTTTCGCCCCCTGACGAAAATGGAACACGAAGAATTCGAGGTCTGGTGAAACGCCGACGAAACAAAACGAAACACAGAGGGATGACAAGAGCTGTAATGAAGGTTCGGGAGGAAAGGGGGTGGGGGTGGGGGTCGGGAGGGGAGTGCATGAAATGCAGGGTTGAATCAATCTTTACAGAAATAAAAAGAGGGAAATTCATAGTCTCTCTGTGTATATATATATATATATATATATATATATATATATATATATATATATATATATATATATATATATATATATATATATATATATATATATATATATATATATATATATATATATATATATATATATATATATATATATATATATATATATATATATATATATATATATTCTCTACATCTATATATATATGTATATATATTTCTCTATATATATATGGACTCCTTATATATATATATATATATATATATGGATATATATATATATATATCGTATATTCTCTACATCTCCTCGTTTCTTCTTAACTCTGGAGACTTAGACAGGAGGAAAAATTCTTGGAAAGAGATGAAGTGCGCTCAAAAGCCCTTTTTAAAGACAAAAAACAGAAAGAAGTCTCGGGAAGAGAGATGAAAGGTCAAAGTTTAAAGACTATTTTCAGTTCTAATCTCAGATTAGGATTATTATTATTATTATTATTATTATTATTATTATTATTATTATTATTATTACACATGGTAAATGATTAGGCTGACATAATTTTAGAGACGAGAAATATAAAATTACTTTGTTTTTATAGGTAAAATAAATTCTCTCTTCGATAAATCTTGATAAATCCAGAGGCAATTGTTAAATTTCTGAGAAAATTTGGGAGAAATTTCAGACAAAACTTCTAGATATCACTGAGAAATCGCCCCAGTCCGAGTGGATCTTTCTTGTTTGTCCGCCCCGGGTGGAGGCGGGGGCGGGGTAGGTGGGGGATCAGGAAGGTAGGGGAGGCATACACATCCACCCTCCTCCTGAAAACCTGTTTGTCTGCACCGGGTGGGGGCCGAGTACGTAGGGAATCAGGAAGGTATGGGAGACATGACACATCCACCCTCCTCCTGCAAACCTGTTTGTTGGAGTGCCCCAGGTGGGGCAGGTTGCCCCAGGGTTGAGGCACCTCTGGGGATCAGGAGGGTAGGGGAGACATGACGGGCAGCGTTGGGTTCCAGTGTAACGTAGCCTGGCTATCGATTATAAGGCCTTTGTTTATATATCCTAAGTTATGTATTTAAAATAATACACAAATATATTAAGTTAGCTTGCGGGTAGTAACTTATAATTATCAATTATCGTTGTTTCCTATACAAGCAAGGGCAACATCCGATATGATGTAATGCTTCAATCCCAGAGAAAGAAAAAACAAGATCAAAATTATTATCCTTTAATCACTCATTAAAGGATGGACCCAGCAAAGACAACTTCCTCAAAATTAGCCACCTCATATATCTACAAAAGTCTCATCACCAGCTCGTCCAACCCTCTTATTCGCCCTGATGAACTCACCTCTACCGTGCACCACCCCTCTTGCTTCCTGCATATCAAGGCCCTTACGCTGAACTGCATCTACTACACCACCTATCCAACGCTTTCTTTGTATCTACTTGTTTTTCTTCGCTTTCACCATTTGCTAAATACACTTTCTCCTCATGCACCTACCGTCCTTGAATATCTCTCTATGAATAACCATCGAAAAATACTTTGATTTACTGTACCTTTCACCTCTACAGACCTTTTTACCACTACTACAAATCTCAGATGTCTAGCTTTTTCAGCCCTTATCACGCCACGTATACTACAGGAATAATTTACTTCAACAATTTCAGCCCTTAATTTTCCTTGGGATTTAACATCCACTCCTCACTTCAAAAGGATGTTTCCTTAACAATTCCTGCATGTTTTCTTACTTTGACTTCCAAATATGTTCCTCTGCTCTTCAAAATCTTTTGCACTCACCCTACTACCTTCCAGGCTTTATATTACTCAGTGACCTACTAGTTCTGACATCCTACCATCGCTTGTTACTTTTACTCTTAAATACATAACCTATTCAGCCACTGGCATTCCTCAACCACATACATTAACATTCAGAGCTCCGTCTTTTGGTTTCTGTTTACACATATTACCTTACTGTTGCTAACAATCCATTTCAACTATTTCTTAAAAAACACTTTCGGGGTTCTCTTACTGGTCTCTGCAGTTTTTCCTTATTCTCGTTTTCTGCGAGGTATCATCTGCAAACATCAGCGTCTCCACTCTTCATTAATATAATATTTTCTTATTCAACAAGTTTACTACCCAAACGTCCAATCCTTTTTCTCATTTCTCTCATCATTTCTTTTAAAATGGTATCACATTACTATTAATATATAACATACCAACGGCTCATAACCTTTTCACCATAAAACTAGTCAATCTTCTGGTGCATACTTTAAAATATACGTCACTTTCATAATAAAAACAATTATTCACTTTTTCAAGAAATTACCTACCACGTCATACATACTCAACACCCTCCACATTGTATTTTACCAATTCTATCATGAGATTTTTCTAAGTACAGGTATGCCATATATAGTTTTCCTCCTCTTGCTCAAACTTCTCACATAACTGTTTTTAATAAGTAAACAATATACTTATCCTCTTCGTTGCACCATAGAACAATATTTCTCAAATAAAATTTCAGCATACACTTTTTCAATAAACTGAGTAAAATCATAACAATATATTACTTTACTTACAGTCACCTCTTCATCTTTACCCTAGCATAGGAACAATTATTATACTCGCCCACTTCTTTGAAACATTTTTCTCACCAACACAAAACCTTACACACTCTGGTCAGCCACTCAATCATACTTTCGTCATCATTCTGCAGCACCTCACCAGTAATCCCATCAACCCCTAACGCGTATCATTTCTTCAACCTCTAACTGTCCTTCTTATATCCAAAACAGTCTCCGTATCGTGTACTTTCAAATTTAAAATACGCCTTCCACTCTGGCATCATCCAGATCTGTCTCTCTTGTGGCCTCTACAATCAAGAACTCTTCTTGGATCAAACTCCCTTGACATGAGACCGTATTCTATTCTGACATACCTAAATTTGCATCTTTTTAAGATCTAATTCACCATCAACATTTCTCCCTTCATTATCTCCCTAAAGAAGAACTTATTTATCTTCTTATTTATATAGGAGTACCTACAAATTTCTAACAGACCAACTTTTTCCACATGCTTTGTTCTTCACTACCTTCTTCATCATCTTGTACGAGTGTTTACAGTTACATGATCATTTTTGTATGTACTGCTCCTCTCACTATCTCGTTTTCCCTTCAATGACATTCTGGCCTCACCATTCCGCCACTTACTCCTGAATTTTCTATACTCCTTACTTACACATACCCACATCAGCATGATTAACTCGGACCCATTTTTCATCTATCATCTTCACTTATGTTATTCTCACTTCCTTCTCATTAAACTCACTTATGTTATTCTCACTTTCTTCTCACTAAACTCGCTTATGTTATTCTCACTTCTCACTAAACTCACTAATGTTATTCTCACTTTTTTCTCATTAAACTCACTTATGTTATTCTCACTTTCTTCTCACTAAACTCACTTATGTTATTCTCACTTTCTTCTCATTAAACTCACTTATATTATTCTCACTTGCTTCTCATTAAACTCACTTATGTTATTCTCACTTCTTTCTCATTAAACTCACTTATATTATTCTCACTTCCTTTTCATTAAACTCACTTATGTTATTCTCACTTCCTTCTTATTAAACTCACTTATATTATTCTCACTTCCTTTTCATGAAACTCACTTATATTATTCACACCTCCTCCTCATTAAACTCACTTAAGTTATTCTCACTTCCTTCTCATTAAACTCAATTATGTCACTCTCACTTCCTTCTCATTAAACTCACTTATGTTACTCTCACTTCCTTCTCATTAAACTCACTTAAGTTATTCTCACTTCCTTCTCATTAAACTCACTTATGTTATTCTTCACTTCCTTCTCATTAAACTCACTCACATCATTCCCACCACCTTCTTATCAAGCTCACTTATTTCAGTTACATTCAATGTCCTCCATTTTCAACCTTCTCTCTCAAGCAATAGCTTCTGCCTATCTCTACTTTCTCTATTAAACAAGTAAACTAACAGTAGATAAATAAAACTTACTGGAGGTGTAACATTTCAGCCACCCTCTATTCGAATCAATGAAGTCTTTTATCTTACAATGAAGAAGAGCTCCTGCAACTTTCAGTTGTCCTTCTGAAAGAAAGAGCGAAACGCGGAAATTCTACAGGACGCCCAAAAAGGCATGTTTTTGTTGTTTTCGGGAAGTTCAGCCAAACCAGCAAACAAACAAACACGAAACAATGAAGGGGAACCGAAAGTGTAAAAAGAAAATATCAGCATGTTTGTTTTTCCACGACAGCTTTGCTTGTTCAGAGGCCATATGGCAACAAAAAGCGATTCATCTCACACGAAATGGATGATTGGTTCGGAATTCTGACGACTGTCCCAAAAACCTTTGCCCTTTTTCTTATAACATGAAAGGAATAATAAAAACAGGTACCTCTGTCAGAAGAATACAGAAAGAATAAGCCTCATCAATACAAACTATGATGTAAAATTACAAAAAGATCGTTCCTCATCAACGTCAACACAACCTGTAACGTAATCAGACAAAAAGAACAAGCCTCATCAACATAGCCAGTGACACAAAAAGAGCCTAAGAGACCAGGCCTCAGTGATGCAACCTATGACGGGTAGTAGAAATCAAGGATGCGTCGTTTAACAGCCTATGATGAAAAGAGACAGAAAGAACACATCTCATCAACCAAACCTATGCCGAGGAAAAATACAGAAAAAACTGAGAAAGAAAAACAAACGTTTTAACCAACCGACACGAAAACATATGAAACAAGAGCCCCGTTAACTCAACCTACGACAGCAAAAGACAGAAGTAGCCTTACCAACGCGGCCTATGACGAAAAGAGACGGAACGAACGAGCCCCATCAACAACACGTATGGAGAGAGTTGGAGTATTGGACCCCCTTTTTTTTTCAGCCCACGGAACCTCAAGCGGAATGACTTTTAATATGAAAATGTCAACATGGAGACCCCGGAGAATTTTACTTCCTCCTTTTTCGCTTGAGGAGAAGAGGAGGGGAGGAAGGAGAGGGGGAGGGGAAGGGAGAGGGGAAGGGAGAGGGTCGATGTCTCATCTCCGCCTTTTGCTTTCTTCTCCTCTTCCCCTTAGTTTCTCCTCTCACCCTCTGCTTTTCATGCCAGAGGAGAATAATACCTTCTTCGTGAGATTCTTCTTTTTTTTCATTTTTTTTTCTCATCATCTGGTAATTTACATATAAAAGGAGACAGAATCAAGTTCGCGTCGAATCGTCTTAGTTTCGGTGGCACTCCATTTCCGGCAGACAATCACGTGATCTAGTGGCGAATGAGGTGGCATTATTTTGGAATAATAGGGAAGGGGAGCGTTTGCTTCTGTGGACTCCACCACCACGACATTTCCAGGCACCCCACAAGAAAGAAAGAAAAGAGAAAGATAGAAAGAAAGAAGGAAAGAAGAAAAGAAAGATAAAAGAAAGAAAGAAGAAAAAGGTAGAAGGAAAGAAAGGAAAGAAAGAAAGAAAGAAAGAAAGAAAGAAAGAAAGAAAGAAAGAAAGAAAGAAAGATAGATACAATAATGAAGGATAAAAAGAAGGAAACAAAGATAAAAAAGAAAGAAAGAAAGAAGGAAAGATAGAAAGAAAGAAGGAAAGAAGAAAAGAAAGATAAAAGAAAGAAAAAAGGAAAGATAAAAGAAAGAAAGAAAGAAGAAAAGATAGATAAAAGAATGAAGGATAGAAAGAAGGAAACAAAGATAAAAAAGAAAGGAAAGAAATAAAGCAAGAAAGAAGGAAAAACTGTAGACCACGAACACCAGGGAAGATACCAGGCTAAAGTCAAGTAAATGAAGCCATAAAGAGATGACGAAGTATAAGGTTATTCTCCAGTAAATTTCCGCCTTAGAAAATTATAATTAAATGCTCTTATCAAATATAAGTGCTGTAATTGATATCAGCTAGACTTGACGATAATTTATAAGAATTCTTGCTTTTATTCTCTTTACGTAAAGGGACAGGCACAGAAACCAAATGTCATTCTCTAGCCCAGGCTGTAAGAAAACACTCACATTAACAAAAATAGAAAAAAAAAAGAAATCTGGAGGAAGAAGTATAGGGGGAAGTCCAAATCTATAGAAACCTTGTTTAGAAACTTTAAAAATATAGTAATCACGAACTTTAGAAGCACAGAAAAGGCAGAGAATTCACAGAATAAGATGCGACAGGATACTGAAATTTAATGTCATTTACTGACGTTCAGTGAACCATGTCACCTCTGGGGGAACATATAATATGAAAAGACTTAAGCAATGTTTTATGTTGGTTACGGATCACCACACAAATAGAAAAATAAATTCAACATATCTCTCTTAATCTCTGAATCACAGTAACATTCTTGACAAGATACACTTCTATATTTTTGCAGACACCTCTTCATAACGAGAGAGAGGAATGTTGCGTTTAGTAGGAAAGCGGAAAATATATTCGTGGAAGATTCTAACAACATATCGAATAAATTTATTGGTTCGTTTTCATGCAAGAGGAGGCAAGGGTTCAAATGAAATCTGGAAGGTATAGTACACATGCACACTCAAGTAAAGGTTATTCAATTGCAAACTGCAGTAAAAGGAAATTGGATAACCAAGTATTGGATGTTAATGTTGACTTTGCTAGAAAAAAAAGATTGTATTACTGTGACCGGTCGGCTGAATCTTAATTGACAATTTGCAATATTCTTCCGCTTATTAATCTTGATACCTCATCAACTAATCAACTACTATAATCGAACATTTGAACTGTATCTAATATTACTAATGCGACCAATCAACTGCACGCTTTCAATATTTCCAGTCCTATTAAATAATCAAAATCCAAATTATCTATTGAAATAATCGCTTCTTATTCATTTTCAATTATAAACCCACCTATCTTGATCATGATTATCTTCTGTGGCTTCCTTTTACTAACATAAAAATCATATCTCTCATAAGAGATACCTCCCCATATTTCTTTTAATATGAATACCTAATAAACATCCAGAATGTGGAAAAGATTCTCTCTCTCACGTATGGCTTTCTCTGCATCCTAATAACAGATTCAGTTTTGCCCGAAAGGAGATTGAAAGCTGAAAATTGAATTACAGTTTCTCAGAGAGAGAGAGAGAGAGAGAGAGAGAGAGAGAGAGAGAGAGAGAGAGAGAGAGAGAGAGGTAATCTTTGAAGGAACACAGTGCGGTTGGTTTTCACTGGAAGAGATGGGGCTTCTTTTTTGCTCCAGGTTTTGTATATTGTATGTTTAAATCAAATCATTCTGAAATATTAAATAAAAATTGCATTTACAACTCATGCCTGATATGCCACTTCCTTTGACCCATTTCTAAATGAAACGAATTATTAATAATTTACTTTCATTATAATCTACCAGTTTCCGTCTTGCTTCTCTGACTAATATTTGCTTTTCAATTCTACCTCCAATGCCTCTGCGCGTGCTACTGCAACCATTGCTGATATCACTGATGACTGCAATTTCATTTCAACACCAACAGCAATAATGCAAAAGTTTAGGCAGAAAAGAAACAGTATGTTATGAAAGAAAACGTGAAATATGTCCTCTGTAACCTCTAAATTATAACGTCAATATATTAGGTATTTTTATGTCAACGTGAATATTGTTAGTAGTAATAGTATCAGTATATGAATTTGAAGTAAATTGCTTTTCTCTATCACCGTACTACTACTACTACTACTACTACTACTACTACTACTACTACTACTACTACTAATAATAATAATAATAATAATAATAATAATAATAACAAAAACGAAATAAATTGATCAACTATTTTGCGTTACTTTGAAGTATTTCAATATATAATAATAATAAAATCAGGCGAGGGCAACGCTGAAAGCGTGAGGGGTAAAATAAAAAGAAAAAAGTGACCATCTTCCTTCTAGCCCAGTCCCAAAATAGCCAGAGCTTCCTGACCGGAATACGGAAGCGATGAGCTCCTTCGGACAGCGTCAGCAAGCCGCTCCCCCCCACCCCCCCAACCTACCCCAGTCGTCTCTTAAGGGACCAGATACAAAAGAACCAAACTCCAATTTCAATTACACCAACATTACTCTTGTGACTTCCATCCTCTCTCTCTCTCTCTCTCTCTCTCTCTCTCTCTCTCTTGCCGTTTACCCTCTGCTCGAGGATTTTGGAAATTAATTCCGGACCATATGTTTTAGAAAGGAGTGTTCCCTCTGAAAGTCTCATTCATTCTTCCACTCCCGTTCTCCTGCACACTTCACGACTGTAGAGGTCTCTCTCTCTCTCTCTCTCTCTCTCTCTCTCTCTCTCTCTCTCTCTCTCCTGTATTTCTTCCTTATCGCAATCCCCTCTGTTTTCGCCCGATCAAAGAAAATATCCCCCATGCATCTAAATGTTCGCTAATAATGTTTAATAGCTTCCCTTCTGCTGCAGCATGATGTCTTCGCTGCTGCCTTCACGCCCGGCATCCACCAACTATTCCTTCCAGCCATTTATTCCTTAGAGTCTTCATTCTCTTCTTCACCATTTGCTTCCCATCGTACATTATCATGCCGGTGTGAAATGTGTGACCTCGGGAGACGCTGGGAAGAAAAAAAGGCGATGAAGAAGAAGAAGAAGAAGATAAAGAAGAATATGAAGAAGAAGAAGAAGAAGAAGAAGAAGAAGAAGAAGAAGAAGAAGAAGAAGAAGAAGACGTAGGTGGCCGTGGTGGTCCATTAGAGTCGCTGTTCTTATGGAATCCCAGGACGGTGAGGGATTAGTGTCGCTTATATGGGAAGGGAAAAAAGACGGGAATGTGAAAAGATGGTCATATGCTCTCTCTCTCTCTCTCTCTCTCTGTACACACACACAGACACACACACACACACACACACACACACACACACATATATATATATATATATATATATATATATATATATATATATATATATATATATATATATATATATATATATATATATATATATACACATAAATACATTCATTTATATGCCTGAGTATCTTTATGTATGTCTAAATATACATGTATATGTATATGTATATATACTGTATATATATTATATATATATATATACACCGTATATATGAGATTTTTTATCACACCGTGATTTATATACAATCATGAAGCTACACATGTCGCTTAATATCAAATTCACGCTACCTCGGGAATATCTCCGATGGAGAATTATCACCGAAGGGGAATTTATAAGTGATAAATGGATTGGTACTGCCAGGGCGCGATCCCTCGACACAGCACAGACCCAGCAACTCCAGTCGACGTTACCACTGAGCTATATATATATACTGTATTTATATATATATGCATATACATATATATAAATCTGGTGTAATTCTAATTCTAAAGCAACCACCATCCTATTTTCCGTACGCAACCTCCGACCTTTCACAAACTAAATTACGATCTGCTTCTTTACCACCCCGTTTATTCATCAACGAAATTCATCAAATTTCAGCTCCATCTGCCGCCGACATCTCGGCGGCTTTCTGTTTGTGGATCTAACCGCCGTCGTTTCTCGCATCTGCCCGTCCGGCCCATGTCGGAATGGGGGCAATAAACGAAGGTGGCGTTTGACGGAAATATGTAATATATATTCCGGCGGAAGACGCGCTGTACTTCACTGAAGGGGCACTAATGAAGTGAGCGTGCCGTAAGCGAGAAAGCGTCCGCCGGTCTGGTGAAAGCATAACGGAGGGTGGTGGAGGTGGGGGGGGGAAGGCATTTGCTTGTTTGCTGAAGGGGCAAGTCCAGGCAGGGTTCCCGTTTCGAGTGTCGGGTGGGAAATAAGAGGAGGTCGGTTTTGAAGTGGGAGACATGAAGCTAAATCCTTCGCGATGCAGAATAAAGGTTATTCTGCATCTTTTTTCTTTTATGAACTTCTTTCCTATGAATGGCCGTTTTCCAGATACAGAGAGAAATATTATTAAATATGACATCAATCAAGTTCTGAACGGTTGTCTTTTGAAAGTGCGCTATCACAAGGCAAAGTGAAAATCAAGTTTTATTTCTGGAAGTGAAGTACAAAATGAAAAGGCGTCTCTTTTGAAAGTGAAGTGAAAAAGTTTTTTTTTTCTGAAACAGTGACAATTCTGAAAGTGAAGCATAAGAAGGCAAAGCGAAAATCGAGTTCTTTTTTCTGAAAGTTTGTACAAAATTAAAGGTGTCTCTTTTGAAGGTAAAGTGAAAATAAACACTATCTGAAACAGTGGCAATGTTGAAAGTGAAGTATAACAACGTGAAATGAAAATTGAATTCCATTTTTGAAAGCAAAGTTCAAAATGAAATGATCCTCTTTTGATGGTGAAGTGAAAAAAAAATTTTTTGAAACATAAATGAAAAAACGAAAGTGCCAGTTTCGTAAGTGAACAGTAAAAAAAAAAAAAAGTCGCTTTCCATAGTGGAGTAAAAGGAGTAAAAGTAAATTATAATTCTGAACGTAAAGGGAAAACAGAAGTTAGCTCTTTATCACAGAAGTGAAAAATAAAAACACGTCTATTATGACTGGGAAGAATAGCATTTAAAGGGAACCGTACAAGAACTTTGAACCTAGTGATGATATGAAAAATAAAAAGGCGCTTCTCTTGAGGTACGACAATTAAAGTGTCTTCCATTTAAACATGAAATGAGAAATTAAAGTACTCGCCTTTCAGTGAAAAGAATAATAAACTGGCTCTTTTTTTGTATTAAGAAATGAAAAAATGTTTTTCTTGAATATTAAAAGATAAATATGAGAAGGCTTCTTTAAAGCACGAAGTGAAAATAAAGTGGCGTCTCGTTTGGTTAATCCAAAAATAAAAAGCGTGATTCCTTTAAACATAAAATGAAGAATTACAGGTGTCCCATTTAAGCGCTGCAGTAAAAAAATTGAAAGGTCGTTCCTTTCAAAAGAAGAGTGGATAATAAGAGTGTATTCCTTGTAAAGTAGAAAACTTCTGCAAATTCGTTCTGATGCTGAACTGAAATTTTAAAGGGTTTACCTTTTGAAAGAAACTATAAAATCAAACAGGGCTTCTTTGAAGAGGAAATTGAAGGATAAAAGGATGGCTGCAAAATAAAAGGATGATCGAAAAATAAAAGGACAAATTTCAAGAGGAAGTGGAAATACGTGCGCTCCTTTTACTCGAACTGGAAAATAAAAGGGAGTTCCGTTTGGAATTTGAAAAGAAGCAGAAACTAAAGTGGATCATTTCAAGAACATTATAAAAAAGGAGATACAGTAAAGAGTTCAATGGTACTCCTTTCTATCGTTAACTAACATTAAATCGAAAGGCCAGGAAAGTAATAGAAAGTGTACAAAAGTAACAGACGAATCATGTTGAAAGTAATCTAAAAGAAAATGGTGACAGTCATTAGGAAAGAAAGCATTTTCTTTGGAAAGTGAAGTGGAAACTAGAGGCCATTACTGAAAAACATCTAAATGTTCCTTTTACGACAGAAATGTGAAATAGGCGGGTTCTTTTAAAGGTAAGGCGAAAGTAAAAGGACAATTCCCTTACAGGTAAAGTGAGAAAATAAAAAAAGTTTTTACTTAAAGATCAGAATAAAAACATAAAATTGTTCTTGTTGGAAAATTAATAAAAAGATGAAATAGTAAAAATAAAATCGTGTTCCTTTCGCAATGGAGACGTAAAATTTAAGATCGGACGAATAGCTAATACCATTTAATGAATGGGTAAATACGAAACCAAAGTATGAGTGAATGTGTATGGAAATAAATAAATGCGTGAAAAGCACTTTCGTAACTATAGTATTCAATAAATACATGAGTCCTGGGTAATCATATTAAAACATACCAAACTGTACCCTAACGTAAATAAATCTCAATTGGCAGCATGAAATGTACGCACCAAAAACAGACTCGAAAATCGGGAGGTTTCTCAGTTCTGATAAACACGATTCGAGAAACTGAGAGACATTAGTGCCAGGTCAGTTCAAATATTTTATAAATTCGCTAGTAATAACTGAAAAACTAATTCATTTACAAATGGGTGATCTTACCTCATAATCCGAGTTGGGTGGCATTCCCATATACTGTACAGTACAGTATGTAAACATGTTTCCCTCTGAAATTATTTATGATATAGGTATTCATACACAAGCATATATACAGTATATAAATATAAATATATATATATATATATATATATATATATATATATATATATAACATATACATATATATATATATATATATATATATATATATATATATATATATATATATATATATATATATATATACATATATATATATATATATATATATATATATATATATATATATATATATATATATACATATATATATATATATATATATATATATATATATATATAACATATATATATATATATATATATATATATATATATATATATATATATATATATATATATATATATATATATATATATATATATATATATATATATATATACATACGTATGTATGTATATGTGACATCCAAAAGCGCAAAAGAATTCGAAAAGTTAAGAGGGCATCATGGCTATTACAACTACATATGTATCTGGTATGCATCTGGTAAAAAGTGACCAGTAGGTTCTACACACACACACACACACACACACACATATATATATATATATATATATATATATATATATATATATATATATATATATATATATATATATATATATAAAATTTGTGCTCGTGCGTATTTGACGGAGAGAGAGAGAGAGAGAGAGAGAGAGAGAGAGAGAGAGAGAGAGAGAGAGAGAGAGAGAAAGTAGGCCAGGATGGGCGGTGGAAACATACACTCCACAAATTAAAATTCCACTCGTTGGATGAAAATTCGCGAGAAGTTGCATTGTGGAAATGCTGGTGAACCAGCTGAAAAAAAAAGAGAGGAAAAAAGGGGGGGCACATTTAGTCCCGAAAGCTCCCCTGACTGAAATAAATGGAAGTGTTAACAGGGACCCCGGCAGCAGCAGCTGTGGAGTCAGGGGTGGGGGAAGGGGAGAGGGGCAGGATAGGGGGGGGGAAGCTTAGGACTCCACGTATTAGTGTCTCAAGCGCTAAGAAAATATATTCTTTCTCCCGCTAGCAGAAATTCAGACAGATAGAACGGCGGGGACGTCGTCGTAAAATGTGCCTTGCACGCTGGGCTAGTGCTGAAGATTTTGTCCTCAAGCTGACAGGCCATTTGCAAGAGTTTGGCTTGTCTCCTACTTGTGTCTACATTGCCCAAAACACGGATGGATGTGTTCCGACACTCGTGGCTCCCAGAGTTCATGTGTTAACAACGCGAGGATGAATTGCCAATGAGCGAGGACTTGACTTGATTCGCGCCAGATTGAATCCAAGGTTTGATGGATTTCCGTCATTGTGTAAACTGCAACCTTAATTTTAGCAAGCTCAAGGTTTAAATCACCAGCACTGGTGTCTTCAATCAGTAATCTGTTTTCACAAAATTACAAATTTCTATTGCAACATTAATTTTAGCAAGCTTTAAGCTCAAAGTTTGAATCACCAGAATTGTTTCCTTTAAACAGCAGGTTGTTTTCACAAAATTACTCATTTCTATCGCCATTGTAGAAGCGGAAGGCGACGGAACGGGCAAATTATGTCTGAAGATTTCTAAGACACACGAAAGCGCACACAACAAAAAGGAAACGCCTTCAACGTCTTTTAAAACAGTGTTAAAGATACTTAAGAAAATATCAGGGATGTACTTGCGAAGCAAATTCCAAAATACAAGTAAAATATCTGAAATTATTTTCACGAACTTTCATGCGTAGATCAATAGAGGCAAAAGAATAAAGCCCTTTAATTTTGGTGATCCTCCGAATCCGGTCCTGGATACAGCAGGTGGGAAACAATAATTCCCGGTGACTTGGGAATTCGATGAAATGAATGCCTTTCGGTTCATTCCAGTAGGCTATATTTCAAGACTTGAAAAGTTACTCTATACTTTACTCCTCCTTCTCCATTTCCAATTAAATATTGATTTCTGATGCTTTTCAATCTACTCCTGTAGTTATTATAACTAATGATATAGAAAAAAAGCCAAAAATTCCTAGGAAATTTACAAAGAATAGAATGCCCGAAGTTACAAGAATGAAAAGGAAAAGAAAGAAAATAGTACCTGCAAGCAAGTGTGGGATTTTTCTTAGATTTTACTGGAAAGGAACCACGAAAATGTACCAATAACATCTGGACGGCTAAACATGTATCAGGTAAACAGCTTCAGATAAAAAAAAATTGAAAGCAAAATAAATAAAAATACAGTAAAATTGCAAAATAAATAAAAATACAGTAAAATTCAAGGCAAAACTAAAGTTGAAACTGTTAAAGAGACAGACTAAATCCTGTACGGAAATGAAGCACTGACGTAAATATTCAAAATAAAATGCAACATCAATATAAAAATAAAAACTGATGAAAATATAGCACAGTAGACATCTTGAAAATTAAGCTTCGATAAATTTCGCTTGGTTATACATGTTCTTCCTTTCATGCATACGCTTACTTACCCTACTGAATAGGAAAATTCGTATGTGAATGGGGTAAAAAACAAAAAACCTGAATGACAAGAGACAGTAATTAAATTACATGTCGAAAAATCTGGGAAAAACCAGAAATCCATATTGGCTAACATTCGGTGGTGGAAAAAGTTTTGAATCATGAATGCGTTAGGAAAATAATTTTGCTTTTCGGAGATACACAGAGGTACAGCACCGCGGTACATATAACGAAGTTACAACGGGCCCGGAAAAAGAGGAGAGCGCAGTGCTAGTAATTCGTGCGAAAGGAAGATGAGAATTGCTATTTGAATTGTTAATGAGTTAATCACTCAGGATAATATATTTTGTAACGATGTAGCCCAAAGTACTTTTCAATGACGTTCCACATCATGCTGACTGTCAAATGGATATGAGGATGTGAAACAAGAAAATGACATTAGATACCGCCCACTTCCCCCTCCCTCCACTGCAAAAAAAAAAAAAAATTATGCGATTATGTAACAGTCCAGCCCCCGCACCATCCTGGAAGGATAGAATTACTTTTAAAAATTACAGAAGGGGAAAAGGCTGTAGGCCTAAGTAAGCTAGCCTTATTTGTAGAACTGACAGCAATGCAACAGTCAGTACTCTGTCTTGATGATGACACCGAGAGCAATTTTAATTGTTCAGACACAAGAATCAAACTAAACCTCGCTACTGTTTCCCCACATTAAGCGTGACAGTCAGACAAACGGAATGAAAAAAAATATACACACATATACATGAAAAAGAATTTTCTCCCGAATTTCATATAGAGTTCTTGGATATGGAACTGCAAGCGAGCCCAAGAAAATGCTGAACCGAAAAGAGGAAATGCACCGCGAAGGCTAAATACTTAACTGCAGACAAGCCCTAAAATGAGAACATAAATAATGGAAGCTTAAGAATTAGGGAGGAAGAAAAAAAAAAGTGAAGGCCAAGACAGTAAGGTTGGGGGAGGGGCCTAAGAAATTGTTTCAGCTTCCCCCAGGTAAAAAGAATCTTGTCATTCTTTCACGCTCAATATTCCATAAAAACTCTACTGCGTTATTCTCTTTCGCAACCTTTACCTTAAACAGAAAGCTAACAGAAAAAAGCAAATATAAAAATATTCAATTAATGAAATACAAAAAAATATGCCTGATGTGGAACTCCAGTAACATAGGAGGTAACATGGAGGTCAAAGAAAGAAGTGGAATTCTGGTAATTCTAAAAGTATAGTTAAAAGTGATTAGATAAACATGAAACATGTACATGACAGTTCATGGTATCGGTATGACAATTCAGTTTCAGGATATAAAAATTAAAGGGAAAACATTTACATACACAACACATTATGTACATTATATATATATATATATATATATATATATATATATATATATATATATATATATATATACATACATACGTGTGTGTGTATTTGTATGTATAAACACGCATATATATCCAGTCAGATGTGTGTTTGTGACTGAAAGTAGTATAATTTGTAAACGAGGTACGTTATTATATTTATTCATGTAAAGTTTTTTTTTTTTTATAGCCAGAATGTACATTGGCCACATCAACAGGTATCAGGAATATTATTATAAATTTTTCGTATTACCCCAAAATCAAGCTGATTGATAGCACGACTTCTCTGCGCTTCCGACAATAACCCGCGAAATTTACCGAACCTCGCTATCTCTGCAACAACACTCCTACAGCATCCTTCACGTAATCGATAAATCCCGCAATCTTAATGAATCCTGGCCTTATTAAAGAGGATTCTCATGAGGCTCCACCCCAAGCCAGACTCACAAACGGCCACTTCATCACAGGCAAGTCGTTGAAACGAGAGAGGCGGGAGGGAACGAGAACGAAGACCGGAAGTCAAGTGGTCTGATAAAGATAGTTAAAGCGCGAGAGATGGAGAAGAAAAGAGGACGGATGAAGATGAGATGTCTCACGATCTAAGGATTCTCCTCCATCATTTGCATTTGTCAGTACCATCTAGTGAAATTCAGACAGAGGCAGAATATAGAAATTAGGCCAAAAGCCAAGAGCTTGGACCTATGAGGTCATTCAGCACTGAAACGGAAATTGACAGTAAAAAGGTTTGAAAGGTGTAACAGGAGGAAAACCTCGCAGTTGCACTATGAAACAATTGTTAGGGGAGGGTGGAAAGTAAGATGGGAGAAAGAATATGAATGGAGGTACAGTAAATGGAATGAAAGGGGTTGCAGCTAGGGGCCTAAGGGACGCTGCAAAGTAATGCCTACAATGCACCGCATGAGGTGCACTGACGGCACTATCCCCCTACGTGAAGTAAAATTCAGAGAGATGTTTAGAGGAAACTTTCTTTTCCCTGATACTACCGATTCTTACAAGCATCAACACACGTATTCAGAAACATGCTGTAAATATGTGTTCATATGTACAGTACCTGTGCATGTATGTAAATCAGTAAGTACGATACACTGACAACCATGCTCTTCCTCTCTTAAGATTCTTACAAGTACTATTGCTTGCAATAGAGTATTAGGATACAAGCCGCAAGTGCGTGATCATGGGTATGCTACCAGTACTTCCATTATGAATTGTCATATCAATTTTCATATACATAAAAGCTATTAACAGGGCCTTCTGCTTACCTTCCCCCAAGGGTCTTATAAGCACATACAGCGGAAGTATTATTCCTCCTGCTACTACTAGTGCTAATGACTCCACTGAGAACAACTGCACATGGTACGAACGCATTTTGAATATACTGTCTAAAACGTCTCCACCTCTATTCCACTGACACAATCCATTGACCCTCCGTCTCCTGAGACTTCGAACCTGGGAAGTTTTTTTTTCTAGTTTACACGACATGTGCAAACACTAATACATAGAATAGCTATTTGAAATTTTACAAACTTATGCATCAGTCCTTCATCTAGAGGTCCGCATGATGAAAAAACCTCATTAGAAAACTTGAAGCGAATATCACAAAGCCGCAATATTTTGAGGATTTGAATGCGCATTCGCAGACATATTTTGATATTCCCTCTCCTCCAAAGGGGAAAACAGATTTCTCGAAACGGTTGGTAAATAAATAAAAAACAAAATCAAGAAATCTGTCATTTTATTCTGCCAGTTTAATTGCATAAAGCTACATGCTCATGCGAAGCTTTTTTTTCTCTCTCTCTCTCTTTTTGATGTGGTATTTGGTATGGCAACTTGTATCAATTATTCATTTTTATGCTCACCCACTTAACATACCAAGTTCCTTTCGGAGTATTTCGTAAATCCAAAACTATATAAGTTCATTCACAGTTTTATTTACTGACCACAATGTTGGTTAATTAAAAAATGGATTTATTTTCCTATATGCAGTAATTCATCAATGATGGTTAATGTTGGTTAATTCAAAAATGGTTGATGTTGGTTAATTCAGAAATTAATTTATTCTCCTATATGCAGTAATCCATCAATGGTGGTTAATGTTGGTTAATTCAAAAATGGTTAATGTTGGTTAATTCAGAAATGAATTTATTCTCCTATATGCAGTAATTCGTCAATGACGGTCAATGTTAGTTAATTCAAAAATGGTTAATGTTGGTTGATTCAAAAAATGAATTTATTCTCCTGTATGCAGTAATTCATCAATGACGGTCAATGTTGGTTAATTCAAAAATGGTTAATGTTGGTTAATTAAAAAATGAATTTATTCTCCTATATGCAGTAATTCATCAATGATGGTTAATGTTGGCTAATTAAAAATGGTTAATGTTGGTTAATTCAGAAATGAATTTATTCTCCTGTATGACGGTCAGTGGTGGTTAATTCATAAATGGTTAATGTTGGTTAATTCAGAAATTAATTTATTCTCCTATATGTAGTAATTCATCAATGATTCAGTTGTACTAGTGGAGCTACTGTTTCTCAGAGTAAACAATACACAAATTCCAGTCTCTAAGATCAACTTTCGCAAAATGATTCACTGTTCTAAACAATATTAAACTGACAAATTGAATAACATCAGGACCACAGAGGGGTTATTTTGAGAGAGAGAGAGAGAGAGAGAGAGAGAGAGAGAGAGAGAGAGAGAGAGAGAGAGAGAGAGAGAGAGAGAGAGAGAGAGAGCACTTTAAAACGTACATTCAGAAGCCATTAATAACAGGAAGGCAATATCTCCTGTTCAGGGTTGGGAATAATAGCCTTGGCATATCAAACCACTGCATTCTGCTGAAACTCAAGGTAATCTCTGGTCTATTTCTAGAAACGCACCACTCTGTTTAAACAACTATTTACACAAACACACACACACTCTCTCTCTCTCTCTCTCCCTCTCTCTCTCTCTCTCTCTCTCTCTCTCGGGACTATGTTTCCACTTACTCTCACATTGATGAAAATCTTGTTGACACAAATACCTCACATGAAACCTCGAAAGCTTCGTTACTGAACACAGTTTAAACGACTGATCAGAAATACTACAGGAATGTGATTTCATCCACCTTAGAAATTGGTGCTAAACGAAAGTTAACAGCAATTCGAGAAAACCTTCGGAAATGGAAAGAATGACACATTGTTGAAGGATTCGCTTTCATGGAATATTATGCGTACGTAAGAACAGTCAATATTTTTCACTTATTCTGAACTAAACTATGTTGATTTTGCTTCCCTCCGGAATGACAAATATATTTTCTATATTCTCTCAGTAACCTCCTTACCTCCTTGCTTTGGCATATTTTGTTCTTATTAGTTATTTCATAACTAATCTTTTGTGACATTTGTGTATTTATTAGTCGACTATCATTAACTGTGTTATTTTCCCTTATTTTACTGCACTTCCCTTTACATGACATTGTCTTCTTTTTGTAGGGAAACATGTTGAATTCATGACACTTTCAACCCGTTTCGTATGAATGAAAGGATATTTAAACTACAACTATTATCTTCATATATATTCACTGGGGGTATCTAGCACACGTACACTCGCGTCATTTCCAACTAAATCTAAACTCAGAGTTGATTTAAGCTTCAGAAATCAGCGTGTGTACAAGTTGCTGCTTAATAGGCTTCAGGACAAGCCCTGTTTTGGTCGTTATGTATAGCATGTCAATGATAAACGATGGCGTTGCATACCAATCTTCTGAGCGTAGCGACGGGAGAGAACTAAAACAGATTTCTAATAATAATAATAATAATAATAATAATAATAATAATAATAATAATAATAATAATTAGCATTTGAGTTGCTTAGGGAAAAAGGAATAATTTACTTTAACATCTCTGCTATTCTATGTAATCTTTTTTTTTGTTATTAGTATGGTAGCAGTAGTATTGCCACATCTTATCGAAGAAAATCATTCATGAAAACAAGTGATTTCAGTCGAAAACTTTTCCTCTCGCTCTAAGAACATCATTAATACCTGTAACTTACAGAGAAGTTGAGTATTGGTCCGATTTTTTTTTTTTTTGTCTATTCGTGTGTGTATGTGTGTGTGTTAGTGTGAATTGACTTAAACTGAATTGAATATAGAATTTAGGGCAAAGGCCAAACACTGGGAACTACGAGGTCATTCAGAGCTGAAACGGAAATAGACAGTAAAACTGGTAGAAAGGCGTAACAGGAGGAAAACCTCGCAGTTGCACTATGACTCAATTGTTTGGAGAGGGTGGAAAGTAAGATGGAAGAAAGAGAATATGAAAGGAAGTACAGTAAAAGGAACGAAAGGGGTTGCAGCTAGGGGCCTACAGTGCACCGCATGAGGTGCACTGATGGCACTACCCCCTTACGGAGGTGTGTCTGTGTGTGTGTGTGTGTGTTTATGTTTATCAGCAGGATTACGCAAAAAGTTACATGTGGATTTTTACAAAAGCAATGATGAAAAGTGCGCCACGTGAATTGCAACACGTGACAAGGTTTTAGGTGAAGCCCAGAAATGGATAAGGACTTTTTTTAGGGGGGTGGGGAATGGAGGGAGAGGTGGCTTGTCCAGCCTTGGCGAAAGTTTTCAGTCTCCCAGTGAGCTCCAGTCACAATCTCTTTTCACTTACGTAATTATTAATAATATTTAACACTTAACAGACAATATTTCACGAATTGGTGGGCGCATTTTCTCCCGATACAAGAGCACGGTTAATACTGTACTGTACATACAGTATATAGATAGTAGAAATATCTTTCAAGCGTCGCAATTGAATGATTCGTCTACGCAAGGAATTTCTCAGTCCCTTATACCGCACACAAAGGCAGCCACGCTGAATCTCACAGGCGGCGAGGCGTGGAAACAAGTACTTTGCAGATTCCGCGAAATATTCCACGAACTCGCGATAGAATTTGCATCATAAGCTGGAACTCAATACCTAATCAGATAGTTTGTGTGGGAGTTTCTGCCCTCGCAATCCAGGCAATCCATCCCCTTTATCTGGGCGGAGCATCTGCATGGGGTATCTTATCTGGAAGCGGCATCTGCAAAGGGCTGAAGCCTCAGCACCCTGAGATAAAAGATGCTGAGTGCGGAGGAATAATTCCATTACAAAAGACAAGAGCTTGAGGGAGGAGCGGCAACCCGAAAAGATGCTATCTGGAAAAGCACGACAGAAAAGACGTGCCAATTTATGCAAAGGATGCCGGGGCTGTATCTGGAGAAATCATTTTAAGAGCCCTGAAGTTGCAAATTCTCTCTCTCTCTCTCTCTTCTCTCTCTCTCTCTCTCTCTCTCTCTCTCTCTCTCTCTCTCTCTCTCTCTACTTCTCCTTAAGAAAATTTAACAGATTATTTTATCTTACAGTATTCTCTTCTTCCGTAATTTACTTCCCCAAACATTGTATTGCAAAGGTGCTCTCTCTCTCTCTCTCTCTCTCTCTCTCTCTCTCTCTCTCTCTCTCTCTCTCTCTCTCTCTCTCTCTCTACTTCTCCTTAGGAAAACTGAACAGATTCTTTTATCTTACAGTATTCTCTTCTTCCGTAATCTACTCCCCCAAACACTGGATTGCAAAGGTGCTCCCTCTCTCTCTCTCTCTCTCTCTCTCTCTCTCTCTCTCTCTCTCTCTCTCTCTCTCTCTAGATCCTAACTTGTGTTCCTGCACAATAAAATATTAATTTATTCTTACAATCACGTAATTGGCCTTATTTGGAAATTCGGAGGTATATTTCTAGACGAAACTGAATGACAGGAAAGACACTATATTTGTATGATTAGGCATCTGTACTGTCACAAAAAAAAAGTAAGTACGGAGAGAGAGAGAGAGAGAGAGAGAGAGAGAGAGAGAGAGAGAGAGAGAGAGAGAGCAATACGTATGCTCAGAAACTCTGTCCAGAAAGACATTTCAATTACTGCGCTGGATAAGTATACTTGAGCTGCATACCTGACACACCCATATATACAGTATGTGTGTGTGTGTGTGTGTGTGTGTGTGTGTGTGAATTTGTAATAGCTTCAATATTCCTTAGCATCTCAAGTTCTTTACGGTTTTCGGATGCACCCGTAATCTACTCAAAAGAAAGCCCTCTTGACTCCCACGGTGGGACTGATTCCAACCCACACATGGATGTTTTAAATGTATAGTTATTGACATCAGAGATGACAGGATTTTTACCACCATTGTTGTTTATGTATCGTTAGATATTCAATGGGTTTTCTTTGTTTTAGACACTGACAGATATTGTATATTATGAGCATGCAACTCATGCATACATATCTATTTTATATATATATATATATATATATATATATATATATATATATATATATATATATATATATATATATACATATATATATATATATACATATATATATATATATATATATATATATATATATATATATATATATATATATATAATCAAATATTGCACAAATGCATGCGTTTGCGTGCGCATATTGTACAATATATATCAGCGCACAAAACAAAGAATACCCATTAAAAGTTTAACGACGCATGAACTGCTGTGTAGCAATGGCAAAACAAAGTCGTATAGCATTTTGGAAGTCTGCTAATCATAGCCATTACAGATAATGCGACGAAAATAAAAGGAACAATTAACCGAATAGACTGCGTATCACCTGTAATATCTATCATTAACAATAAAGGTCACCAAAATTCAATCGTCTTTCTGATGATATAAGGAAGCCAGCCATTAATTATCCATGCAAGAATTCAGTCAACATAATTAATTCAATAAAAGAATTGTCTGAAATCAACTGGATGCCCGTCTTCATTCATGTATGTATGAAATAGATTCATTCATGTATGTATGAAATAGATCAGTCATTTGTAACTCCATGTCTTCAGGTTTCAGTAGGTTAGAAAACAAACAGCGTAAACATTTACTAATTCAGGTTTCCCAGTTTTCAGAATCAAGCACAGTACCTCCGGCTTGAAATTTTCATCGTGACAAAAGCACAGTTTTTTCTGTTGTGTTATCAACAATATTAATTGCCTAAAGGAAAAGAAAAGCAACACTCCAGAGGGAAGAGTGAATCCTTTATTACTTCCTTCTTGCGCTCTTAAAGCAGATGTAGCCGTCAGGGGATCCACATCCTTTCCATAATTTTGATCTTCCAACTTCAACAGACCTTCTACCTTCCCTCACTTGTCTAACTACCCACTAAAACCCTCCTCCTTCCAGCGGCAGTATCTCTCGAGTGAAAAGGGTGTCGTCATGTTTAATTCATCATCCTGTGTTTTATCTGACGCAGGAGGAGGAGGAGGAGGAGGAGGAGGCGGAGGAGGAGGAGGAGGAAGAGGAGGCGGCGGCCGGAGACTGCCCGACCCACTCCGCCTCTCACCAGAAGAAATAAAATAATATCTAAGTCACCCATTGTAGCCGCCTGGAAAGAAAACGACTACCAAAACTTTATCTCCTGCCATTAAAATGTTTTACGAGATTCACCTCGGGAAGTTTTGGAAACGCATGTATTTTCATGCTTTCCCGACAACTTTTATTTTTCTTCCTGCCCTCTCTTGCTCTCGTCCATGAAATATAGGCCCCCTTCCCTACTCCCCCATTACCCCACCCCTATCCCCCTCATCCCAAAAAGTTTGGAAGATATATGCAGCTGATGCGCAAACAAAATAAGAACGAATAAAACCGAAGAGAAGTGTTTTCTTATCTTTGTTTTTATTGGTCCCCGTTCAGAGGAGGCTTCGGAGACAGGCAACGTTATTACAAGCCACAGAGCGAGAAAACTTTGCGGAATAATCTGAGGATAAGAAATCCACTCCGCTCCGCTCTGAGGATAATTCATATATACTCTCGCCGCTTTGCAGGTCACGATAAAAGAGAGGAATCAAGCGCTTGGTTAACGCCCCTGCCTTGTAAAATACCCAGGGTACAGGAACTGAAAGTAACTGGAGCAGGAGCAAAAGGTCATAATGGGATCCGACACCCTACACAAGAAGATACAATTACGGATTTCTTGGAGTTCTCGAAAAGAAATAATAGATGTTTAGACACAGCAAAATGGTTAATAAACGCACAACCTACATGAAGATCATTCAAAAAGGCTAATAATAAAGAAGAAATATGCACACTAATCTAACAGTTATTAATTCCTTGGAATTCTCGAAGAGAAATAATAGATTCTTTGACGTAGCAAAATTGTAAACAAACAACAACTTAAATGAAGATCATTCAAAAACAAACAGAAGAAACCTAAATGAAGATCATTCAAAAGGAAAATAATAATAATAGCAAAATTGCACTAAATAGACAAATAACCACCATGAAAGTGCCTTTGCAGGCTCACTGAAATAGCAGCATCCAACAACTCATTAAATAGTTAAAAACGCAAATCCCTTTTGAGTCTATACTTTCAACTTCATACAGAATACCCTTTAATGTTCTGGGCACATAAAGGTGTTTTTCCTTATATATAAAGATGTGGATTAAAGCGTTTAATGTGCATACATTACCAACTTTTTGTTTGGCCTAAATAAACATTCTTGTAATATAACTTTTTTTTTGTGGACTTTCGCAATTTTTCCGTCATATAACGTTTTGTAATTCCCATGTTCTTAAAATGACCCGGAAATGATCGCGTAGTTGAGAGAGAGAGAGAGAGAGAGAGAGAGAGAGAGAGAGAGAGAGAGAGAGAGAGAGAGAGAGAGAGAGACTGCTCTACATGAACATAACTATATAAAATTACCAGTGTACTCCCCAAAACGCATAATAATAACAATATATAATTCATACCCCTGAGGAAAGGAAGAACCACGTATTTATAATTAACGCAATTAAATCTTGAAGATGCTCCGGACGCATAATTGCTTGGCTGCGTAAATCGTAATCACATCCGCTAATGGGGAAGAAAGGCGCAAAATTATCATCATATTCTCGTAATCAAGGAAAACCACAAAATGATATTCCCGCGAGAATGGCTTTGCCTTCAACTTTGGTGCTTGAAGGAACGAAAAAAAGAAGGAGCGCGCGAGAGCGCTTCACTGCAGTCGGAGAGGAGCGCACCCAAATGTAATATGAAATAAATTAACGCCGCGATGTTCAGATGTTTTATCCGCTTTGACATGAAACTGTGCAACCCATTAAAAGACGCATCAAACTCGACGTGGAGGGTTGCCCGGATGGTTTCGCCCATCCTTCCCTCAGGCGCTGTTTCCTCCTCCTCCTCCTCCTCCTCCTCCTCCTCCACCTCCTCCTCCTGTCGCGTTCCCTCCAGGAGGGGCCTTCGCGATGCCGGTCTAATGAGGGAACTTTGCATATATGCCAGGGAGCAGAAATTTCGGCAGGAGGAAACTTAGGGCACCTGTGCGCTCCTTCTACGACCCCGATAATGGAATTCGTGGGGGAACAGCCCCCTCCCCCATATCCCCCACTCCCACCCCAAACCCATCTTTAAATGTTGGGGGTTATAGTAGGATGGGATATCCCACTGCGCCAAAGTGGGTCGTAAGGGATCGGAGCAGCCATTTTACTATATTTCCATAAGACTTATTGCACTCTGGAGTTGCTTTGTCAAAGTGAATGTCCCGTTAGCGTCAGTCTCCCTTTTCTCTGCCTTCTTCTTCTTCTTCTTCTTCTTCTTCTTCTTCTTCTTCTTCTTCTTCTTCTTCTTCTTCTTCTTCTTCTTGAAAAACGAAAGTGATCTGTTACGCCTCACCCGATTCAACAAGTGGGTCTACAATTCTTCGAGGGCGTTTCTTATTCTTTCCTTAATGCTTGAGAACATCGTTAATGGCTCTCCTGTATACTGACACTGACAGCGTCACAGACACTAAGAGCTTTAAATTTATAATAGTTATGATAAGTAACTATCAGCGTTCTAGGTCGTCTATGGGCACTGGAACACTGGACATGGAATATCCACAAGTTTGGACTCAGATGGAGCAAAATAGTGTGTCTTGGAGTTCTGGCGTAAGTGACAGGTCACAATGAGATCCAAGAGCCCTTGAAGTGAGAATGTAAAGTGGGATACTCATTTACAGCGAGTATGTAGAATTGGACATTCACTTACAATGAGTATGCATAGTGGGATATTCATTTACAACGAGTACGTAAAGTGGGATATTCATTTACAATGAGTATGTAAGGTGGGATATTCATTTACAATGAGTGTGTAAAGTGGGATATTCATTTACAACGAGTATGTAAAGTGGGATATTCATTTACAATGAGTATGTAAAGTGGGATATTCATTTACAACGAGTACATAAAGTGGGATACTCATGTACAAAGAGTATGTAAAATGGGACATTCATTTACAACGAGTATTCAAAGTGGGATACTCATTTACAGCGAGTATGTAAAGTGGGATATTCATTTACAACGAGTATGTAAAATGGGACATTTATTTACAACGAGTATGTAAAGTGGGATATTCATTTACAAAGAGTATGTAAAGTGGGATATTCATTTACAATGATTATGTAAAGTGGGATATTTATTTACAACGAGTATGGAAAATGGGATATTCATTTACAATGAGTATGTAAAGTGGGACATTCATTTACAACGAGTATGTACAGTGGGATATTCATTTACAACGAGTATGTAGATCTGGATATTCATTTTCAACGAGTATGTAAAGTGGAATACTCATTTACAAAGAGTATGTAAAACGGGACATTCATTTACGAGTTTGTAAAGTGTGACACTCATTTACAACGACTATGTGAAATGGGACATTCATTTACAACGAGTATGTATGGGATATCCAAACAAAACAAAAGAGGAAATGGTAGACCTGGAAAATCAAATGACTAGCCCCTCTTAAAGTTCAAGAAACGTAAACAACGCTTGTCGAAAGACTAAATGGCAACACCAGTGTGTGTGTAAAAAAAAAAAAAAAAAAAAAAACACATAAATGTACCCAGTATGCCAAAATAGCTTCTACGGTCACTCTCAAATCTTAGCTGTTCTCCTACCGCCACCAATACCCTTTCCATTCCCATTCCTTACTTTTTTCTATCGCTGAGCAGACTTCAATATGAATCTATACCTCTACAACCAATGAAAAAAATAATCAGATTATTTCATCTGGATCGAAAAGTCAAGTTACAGAGCACATCTGGGTAGATGAAATGGAAACCCAAGTAATGCATGAAAAATAGGTTTATAATTCCTGTCACTCTCTCATACACACGAACGCAAAGAGATATTCCTGTTAAACACCTCATAATCAACCATCGATCGTTGCAAACAGATGTCGCACAAAATATCTATTCAGATTCAAATGCAGTCACCTGCCAGTGTACAGTAAATGCACCCAGGCACAGACTAGTTCAGGTAAACCACACCCCACCCTCCCTGCAAATTGAGACTTCATGAAGAAGCGTTATGAAACACACCTTGAGGCTATAATAAAAATTAAGACCCTACACAAGAATTGAATATTTGGGTTGTCAATGTTTCTTAGAGAGAGAAATTCCATCTCTTTGTGTCGTCATAAATTGTCATAGTGAAAAGACTCCCCAGTGTCTCCTTCCTGATCGCAAATAAATAGGTTCCAATTAATCCGTTCCTGTGCTCTCTCACAAAGAAGGACCACTTTTCCTTGCACTTGAGATTAACTAAAGGCTATAGTTTGAAACCAAAGGAAGGTACTATTTCAAGATGAATTCTTAGGTTCGAACGGCCTTCTATTACTGCGCACGCTAGTGTACCTACCCGTTGGTTCTTGCTTCTGCTATCTAGTAAAATTTAATTTTCAGTTTAAAGATCCAACTTTTCATTTCGAAGTTCTAACTTTCTTTTTGATATCTTTGACATCAAACTTTTATTTTAAGCTAAAACTTTCTTTTTGATATCAAGTCACTCGGGAATTTTGTTCGTTATTATGAATACCTTCTGTATTTAATATCAATTATTTCATTCTGTATAGACAAAGTTGAAATCTACCCAATAGTTTCTTATTAACCATGCGATTAGGGGAAGTACACCAACACCAGTATCCCGGGACACATTTATGCATCCGTCTCTTGATGGGTTCAGACCGTCATCAGAATTATTCTTAATGAAAAGTTCAATGCTTTATAGTAAAGTTATCGTTTGCTGAAGTAGCTCGTTCTTTTTCAAGAGTCATAGTATATGTAGATAATTTCTGTATTCTTGGTAACAAAACATTCCAGGATAATATGAAAATACTTGAATGTGTAATCTAACAAAAAAGGCCTGCAAAACCTACAGTGAATTTAGCTTTAACATGACGTACACTCTAAACCAGCAGTATTGTATAACACACGGATTTCAGAGACTCTACACAGCATATGAAGCCTCACTGGCCATATAATCAATTCAATTTCTATTAGACCAAGCGAGAAGTGTCTCTTACTTTAAATGCTTTGCGAATTGTCCGATAATTTGTAAAGGTTGTCATGGAAAATAACATTTTCACTTAGTGTGCATAAAGAATTACAATGATAATCCACGACGTGGGTTTGGGGGTAGCGTAACAGTAAGAAATATACTTAAGACCTCAAAACTATGACATCCAAATTTGCGGCTTGATTAAATAATGTGATTTATCAATCTTATCACCATTTTCTAATAGTTACGAACTCAGTGTGACAATGCTTTGGTATGTTATGCTTTTCCATATGAGATTCATGAAGAACAATCTTTCCTTGAAAAAGATTAGAAGATTCATATTATTTTCTGCTCATCAAATCAGAGTAAAGCATTGGCTGATATTCTGACGAATATCAATATGAGGCTGATCACGATTCGTTATACGACACACTAGAATGTAAAGAACAAAATATAGAATTTAGGCCAAAGGCCAAGCACTGGGACATATGAGGTCATTCAGAACTGAAACGGAAATTGACATTAAAAAGGTTTGGAAGTTTTAACGGGAGGAAAACCTCGCAGTCGCACTACGAAACAATAGTTAGGAGAGTGAGGAAAGTAAGATGGAAGACAGAGAATACGAACGAAGATACAGTAAAAGGAATGAAAGGGGTTGCAGCTAGGGGCCGAAAGGACCCTACAAAGAACCTCAAGTAATGCCAACAGTGCAAGGCATGAGGTGCACTGACGGCACTAGCCCCCTGTGGGGACTAGGATGTAAAGGAAAAGAAGATTAAGAACCCTTCTCACTAATCTTCTAAATCTGAACCAAAGACTCATGACGACTAGGTGTCCTTTACACTTTATATCTACTTATCTTCTTCTTCTTGCCAACTTGTTCCCATTTTTATATGGGGTCGCCGTGATGCCTTCTTTTTGAAGGACTTTGATTTGGCTTTGGGGTTAGACTTTGTAGTCCCGATCGGCTGCCCTGCCTGACATCGCTTAGACCCCGGTATTGTGTACATGTATTGTACCAGTTCACCAGCGCTCTTTCTATAAAACACTATATCGGAATCTCGCTTCCCTCCCGCTGGGCAGCCTACGTAAAGAACCAAGTCGGGGTCGAAAAAGGTTGAACATTCCGCGAGCTGAGGAGTCTGGTGCGAAATCTCTCTCTCTCTCTCTCTCTCTCTCTCTCTCTCTCTCTCTCTCTCTCTCTCTCTCTCTCTTTACAGGGTTTTTCTTTCTCCGCTAAACGCTAAACGCTTATTTTTCTGGGGGACCGCGGCATTTCTCTTCCACTTTTTTTTCGCGTTTGCCTATATTTTCCCAGGAGTTTGCTTTCAGGGTAAACGGCAGAGTTTTTCTCTTTAAAACTTTTTCATTTACAACATTTTTCCTTATTTTCTCAAAAGTCTGTTTTTACCGTTAGCGTTTTTCCGTGAAATTTTTGGACTTTTAAGGTTGGGAGAGAATGTGTTTTGAAAGAACATCATAATGAATACTTTCATTGTTCAGGGTATGACAATTTAAAAATATAGAATAAATTTTCACATTTTATTATACAATGACATTTTATCGAAATTATCAATTGGATATGTACGGTATTACATCATTCTCAAATACTCAAGGATGTATTACCTCAAATTTGGAAGATATCGTTAACTCGGAACTACTTTATTCTATTACGACTTGACTATCGTTTCTCACTTTATTTTGTTTTTCTAGAACCTATAACTTCGTGTTGGCAAGACATCAAAAAAGGCAATTCTACAATAATATTCTAGCTAACGTTCCTTATAAAACAACATTCTAGTTAACTTTCCTTATACAAGATACAATAACTTTTATACATACATACATACTGTATATACAACATACAATAATATTTTATATATATATATATATATATATGTATGTATATATATATATATATATATATATATATATATATATATATATATATATATATATATATATATATATATATATATATATATATATATATATATATATATATATATATATATATATATATGTGTGTGTGTGTGTGTGTGTGTGTGTGTGTGTGTCTCTATTATATCGTTTGTTTTGAAAACAGCGTTGGCTTTTCACATTATTTCTTGGCATTATGATAACGATAAATTAACAAAACAAACAAGAAAAATAAAATTAAGAAAAATATGAAATGACAATTTTTAGGTAAATTCAAAATCCCCAATGTTATTTCCACAAACCTTAGAGCAATCAATTGTGCCTCCGGCAAACAGGGACTTGTAAGCTGGACATCTCCCAACCCCCTCAACCCCTGGCTGAAACCAGACGCCCACCACCTCCCACCCACTCCGCGTGAGGTTGGAGGGGGAGAGGTTGGGAAATGGGGTCAGGGGGTGAATCTCGTGTAAGCGAAGGTCATCAAAGACACTTTCATTATAATCCTAATTGGAATTGGAAGGCTGGTGGGTCGTGAAAAGCAATTCCTACTGTTCTTCCAAATTTCTTCAGAGGATATCACACACACACACACATACACATACACGTGCACACAAATACACACAGCCACAGGCACTCACCCTTTTTCTC
>NC_089787.1:36455623-36465623 GCF_040412425.1 Macrobrachium rosenbergii | reverse complement strand
AATCTTTGATATTGAAACGTCCAAAACTGATGGCATATAAACGGTATCCTTGACCGTACGATTTATAAGTGAAAATACCAAGTGTACTTCTTCAGTTATTCAAAATCAAGGTCCCTTTCCAATTACGAGTTTTTATTCGCCAATATATAAGTTTGATTTCCACTGCTGGATTAATAATTTGGGATTCTTACGGTTAATTCACGAGACAAATACAAACAAGATTGTAAAGCAATTCTTCAATAATACAAAATCAAGGTCCCATTCAAATTACAAGTTTTTATTCGTTAATATTTGAGTTTGGTTTCCACTGCTGGATTAATAATTTGGGATTCTTACGGTTAATTCACGAGACAAATACAAATAAGATTGTAAAGCAATTCTTCAATAATACAAAATCAAGGTCCCATTCAAATTACAAGTTTTTATTCGTTAATATTTGAGTTTGGTTTCCACTGCTGGATTAATAATTTGAGATTCTTGAGGACAACTCATGAAATAAATACAATTAAGGTTGTCAAGTAATTAGTAGCATCATGTAAATAGTAATAATAATCAAATGGAATGAAAACCTACAATTGTATCCTTTTTATTCTGTTTCTTACTAAAGTATCCTTCATTTTCTTGGTCATCTTTCAGTAATCACACAGAAATTTTTAATTTCAAGTCTATGCCCCTTCTTTAAATTTACTATTAACTCACATATTTTTCTTTCCGATTACAAGATAGTGTCCACGAAGTGACGACAAGTGATACAGCACGAAGAGAGTTGTGTTATCTATCACGTCTCAATATTCAGTTACATATTCAAACTTAAACCAAAATAGCTTAACCTAATGTACCCTAAAAACAGCGACGTTCTTTTAAGCACATTCAGCGCTCGATATAAATACGCGCCACAGGCAGTTCAAATATATCTTACTTTAGACGCGAATCTGGTGGAAATAAATGATAAGTCTGTCTAACGGCACTTAAAATCAGGACCTCCATTCGTTTCGTAAGGAAGTGTGTTTAAATGCCTTTTAAGTGTAAGAGGGGTGGGGGTTTAGTGTGATGATCATCCTTATCTCACTCGTATAAGCCGAAGGAGTTTATGAAATAATGCTGCCCCAGAAATATAAAAAAGAAGACCAAACCTAGTTTTAACATTGCCATTGAGAAATAAAAAAAATAATAAAAACAACAATTACTAATAATGATAATGGTTGTCTCCCAAAATACAGTATTCTTTAACCCTTGGAATTTCACTGACCTACGTACAAAGTCTCTCATTATAATACATAGCGATATAATGAAGGATCATGACCTAGCAATAATGAACCGATTAAATCTCACAGCCAACCCAAAACATTAAATACTAACATGGCTCTGAAAGTCGAAGTCTTCCAGTACACAAGTTCTTATTACTGGCCCGAAGTATCGACACGCCTTAGTTTCCTGCACATTAGCATTATTGGAAATGATCTTCAGGTCTGCTGGGTTGTGATGCAAAGCCGATCTCCCGTTCTACATAACAACGCTGGAAGCACAAGGTCGTTAGAACTTTCAGACGTGATTTAACCTATTTTTAAAAGACAAAACGCACCGAGGGAAAGTGGAGAGCAATAAGTAGGAGCAATTAATAACGAATAAAAGATAGCACGAAAAACAAAACTCGGTCCAAGCAGAGTGAACGAAGAAAGCAATAAGTTTTTTCCCTTTTTTCTGGTTTTTCTTACAGTGCCACATGAAGAAATGAAGAAATAGAGAAACGGAGAGAAGAACGAGCAGCTGTTCTATTGAGATGTACGACTGGAAGGTATGATAGTTGAGGGTAGAAAATCTCCCTCTCTCTCTCTCTCTCTCTCTCTCTCTCTCTCTCTCTCTCTCTCTCTCTTTAAGGACGCAACTTGTAGCCTTCCAACCGAAAACAACAAACTTACCTGACCAAACTTAATTAATACCACTTAACTTTACCTTTCTACCTAGACCATAAGCATCTTTTAGATATAAAACTGGACCCAAGGCCAAATTTACGAGTTTGGAGGGCAGGATGTAAAATTTAGGCCAAAGGCTTAGAACTGGAACCTATGAGGCCATTCAGTACTGAAAGTGACACTGAGAGTAAAAATCTTTTATAAGTGTAACTGGAAGAAACCTTCGCAATTGCACTATGGGACAATTGTTAGGAGAGAATGGAAAGTAAGAAGGAGGAAAGAGAATATGAACTGAGGTACAGTACAAGGAATGAAAGTAACTGCAGCTAGGGGCTGAAGGGACTCTGCAAAAGAACTCTAAGTAATTGCCTACAGTGCAACGCGCGAGGTACACTAACGGCAGTACATCTCCCCTCCGTTCCCTTATGTGGGAGTTTTGTTGCTATTAAGTTTGAAAGGAAAATGGCAGGCAGCCTTACTGAAACATGAACATTACAGATTTTGCAAGACTTGTAATGAACGGAATAATCTTGCATGTATGAACCTTACTGTTTCGATTTCATACCTAACACCCCCTCCCCTCTCTCTCTCTCTCTCTCTCTCTCTCTCTCTCTCTCTCTCTCTCTATTTATATATATATATATATATATATATATATATATATATATATATATATATATATATATATATATATATATATATATGTATAAATTCTTCAACTATTGTTTTTATATGTATATTATATATATTTATATATATGTATATAATTCAACATACGATTTTATATATATATATATATATATATATATATATATATATATATATATATATATATATATATATATATATATATATATATATATATACACACATATTTCTTCAACCATTCAAAGCAGTCAGAGAGAGAGAGAGAGAGAGAGAGAGAGGTTAGAAATTTTCAGTCTGACATACATAGTCAATCAATGAAGTAAAATTCTGACAGGGTACATGCTGGTTACATCAATTAAAACTTAACCGAAAGAAACAGAAAGTAAAATCTCGCCCACAAAAAAAAAAAAAAAAAAAAAAACAGGATGTATCGATACAATTTCTTGATTAAGTACGGTTTCCCTTCATCTCGAACCCTTGATGTTGTGTTGATGCGTTGCTTCGAATAACATCCTTGAACTAACCTTGGCAGAGGACCTGCCTTTAATTGGACCGCTAATATGATTTGTCAGTTGAGTTAATTGGTTTCCAGCCGAAGGACTTAATTGCCCGTAATGACTATTTATGATGCAGATTTCGCAGAGGAAATTTTATTAGCGCGACGTCGCAGGTCTATTATTCGAGTGAGCTTGGCATTAATCTGCGTCACGGAGATATACAGTGGTTGTAGCGGTGCCGAAAGCGTTTGCGTATAAAGATGGACTGATTAATTTGTTTAATTCTCAACCTGATATCTCAGCCTGATGTCACAGCGACCATACGAGGAATAATATAAGATAGAATGACAAAGAGAAGTATAAAGACGAACAGATTAATTCGTTTAATATTCAACCATATGCCACAGCGACCATACGAGGAATGACATACGACAAAAGGACAAGGAGAAATAAAGATGAACTGAATAATTGGCAAAATACTCAAGCTGATGTCACAATGCCTGTAAGAGGAACGGTATAGGACAGAAGGACTAAAAGAAGTATAATAAAGATGAACTGAATAATTGGTTTAATACTCAACCTGAAGTCACAACGACCATAAGAGGAACGGTGTAAGACGGAGGTCCAAAAAGAAGTATGAAGAGGAACTGAATAATTGGTTTAATACTCAACCTGATGTCACAACGACTGTAAGAGAAACGGTATAGGACAGGACAAGGAGAAGTATGAAGATGAGCTGATTAATTCGTTTAATACTCAACCTGATGCCACAACGACTATACGAGAAATGATAGAAGACAGAAGAACAAAGAGAAATATAGAGAGGATCTTAGCAAAATACTCAACCAGATGCCACAACGACTTAAGAGGAACGGTATGAGACAGGGGTCCACAAAGAAGTATAAAGAGGAACTGAATAATTGGTCTAATACTCAACCTGATGTCACAACGACTGTAAGAGGAATGGTATAAGACAGAGGTCCACAAAGAAGTATAAAGAGGAACTGAATAATTGGTCTAATACTCAACCTGGCGTCACAACGACTATACGAGGAATGATAGAAGACGGAACGACAAAGAGAAGTATAAAGACGAACTGATCGACGGCTGTTAGTTCACAAAGGGGGAACAATAATAAATTAGCAACGTGACGTCCTTATTAAGGAGGAGACTAAGTGGAATAGTGTCACAGAGAAGGATGGAGGGAGAATGGTGACATTAATTACTAGGGGTATTAGGGGGGCTTATGTCATGTCACGGGTTCCAAATCATTAGAGAAAAATAGAAGAGAAAAGTAGGAAGAATTTCCAAAAGGAGGCGTCAGAGAAATACGAGAAGAGACAAAGGAGGATGAAGGTAATGAGAGGACGTAAAGAAAATAGACAGGAAAGTAAGGGGTGATTGATTGGTTTAATATATTTTTTGGCATTACAACTAACGAGGAAAGTAAGGGAAAGCGTGAGGAAGGATGCGGAGAATGCGAGCATGGAAAACTATAGAAATATGAAGATAATACCAAAAAGAAAGCGAGGAAAAGACAATATGATCCAGAGTGGGATGTCACAAGGAAAAATTTAGAAGGGTAATCCATTCAGGAAAATAAGAGGAAATGAAGAACAGTGAGATAAGAAAGCTGGAAGAAAGGAAAGTTATCGAAAATGAATTGAGAAACTGAAATTAGTCACTCAACGTGATGAGCTTCCTGCGTAATCTGTTCCTCGCAAAATGAGCTTATTAGAAACATAATAAATTCAGACAAGAGTTTCCCAACTAACCGCCCCCCCCAAAATGGCCACCCGGAAACCGCCCCCCACCCCCCTCTCTCTTGGTCTGTGTCTGTCTGTCTCTCTTACTATATACCTTTGTGGCTGTGTCCAAAAAACTTAATACGGAAATTTCTCTTCCATATGTATGACATTAGTTCCATACAAAACACACACATATACACACTTACACACACATACAAACATACGCTTATTTATACATATAGAGTATTATAATGAAATTTTCGTGAATATTAATTAATCTAAATCATCCTTGAGAACTGTTTTGATTTTGAATGTTTACTTATTTATCAAAAAAATTTTTAATTATTTTTCTTTTATAATGCAGAAGCAGACTGTATTCGCATATACTCATGACTGAATTGAGAGAGAGAGAGAGAGAGAGAGAGAGAGAGAGAGAGAGAGAGCATCCCAGCTTTTATTTTTATATTGACAACTTTCTTTTTTAAATAATGACTACATACTCTGTTTTCTCTCTTTTTGGGTTTTCTTTCATTCGAGTAGAGCGTCGAAAGGCAGAAGAGGTTGTAAAAGGTTGAGAGAGAGAGAGAGAGAGAGAGAGAGAGAGAGAGAGAGAGAGAGAGAGAGAGAGAGAGAGAGAGAGGAAAACAGCAACTGAAAAACCAGTTTGTACAAACAACGAAGGCTTTGGCCCCGGGGTAAAAGAGGCTCTTACCTCCGTTTTTTTCTTGGAGGCAACGGTTGTACTCAGGCAGAATTGCCTTTCCCAAAAGAAAATACTACATTTTTTGGGAGATTTTCAAATAGGAAAAAATGAACGAAAAACAAAGCAGAATTTCACTGTCGTGCAATTAAACAGGGAAAATAGTTCTTTCGTTTTCCTTACCTCATAAGGTATTGGTACACTTCATTTGAGTTTGTAAGCACATGTCCCACACACACACGTTACATTATATATATATATATATATATATATATATATATATATATATATATATATATATATATATATATATATGTATATATTTATATGTTTGTGTATATAAAAGGTTGCCTCAGAGTAAAAGCAATTAAACTTTCAGGGCCAAATTCGTGCATCATGAACACTGTCATCGCCTGAATAGAATAGAACATAGGATTTAGGCCAAAGGCCAAGCACTGGGACCTATAAGGTCATTCAGAGCTGAAACGGAAATTGACAGCAAAAAGGTTGGAGAGGCGTAACAGGAGGAAAACCTCGCCGTTGCACTACGAATCAATTGTCAGGAGAAGGTGGAAAGGAAGGTGGAAAAAAGAGAATATAAACGGAGGAACAGTAAAAGGAATGAAGGTGGTTGCAGCTAGGGGCCGAAGGGACGCTGCATAGAACCTTCAGTAATGCCTGCAGTACACCGCATGAGGTGCATTGACGCCTCTAGCCCCAGACGGGGCGAAGTAGGTCTAGGTTTTCCATCTATTCTGGCGTCCACAGGAACCCAGTTATCACTATCACATGCTATTCTCCGAACGGATATGTGAAGGACATGTCCGAGCCCTCTGCATCTCCCTTTAATTATCTCATCTACATATGGAAATTCAGCAACTTCCCTCATGCTAGCATTTCTGGCTCTATCCTACCAAATCGCTCCCAATATTCATCTTAAAGCTATAGTAGTCTCAAATAGACAAAATCTATTAGATATAGTTTCAGTGGCATACAATGATTTATTTCCGTTTAGCAATGCAGATCTTACGGGACTTACGCAAAACCTTGCTTTCGGATGAAATTTTAATAAAATTTGTTAAAATCGTCTTCGGCCTTGTATGACCTTTCGCTGCATTCCAACTCGAGAGAAGCTGCATTGCTCTTAAATGTTTGAAAGACTCAGACCCATTATTAATCCTTTTTCAATTAAGTGCTGCTCATACTTCTGTAATGGCTCTATCCTTGCAATTACTCTTTTTATTAGATTTGTCTCGAGTTCTATCTCTTTAGATACTAAGCAAGTTGTGCAGAGCTTGTGACCTTTGCATGATTATTTATTGCAGATATATATATATATATATATATATATATATATATATATATATATATATATATATATATATATATATATATATATATATATATATATATATATATATATATACATATATACATACACAAATATACATATATGTGCATATATACACATGTAAATATAATATACATTATATATATATATATATATATATATATATATATATATATATATATATATATATATATATATATATATATATATATATTTACATATATATGCAACCACATTTTAATTATACATATATAATATATATATTATATATAGTTTTATTTGTTTCAGCGCTTGTGAGGGAAGTCTACACACAACTAAATTCAAGAATATTGAGGAAATTTACGGTAAAGAAAAACCTAAAAGCAACAAATAAATAAAAAAATTATCATTTCATTATCTGACAGCATAAATAAAAAAGTACCGAATAAGTTCCTCCTTTCATGCAAAACGGAGACGTCTGAAATTCCGAACGCAGAACTGGCAAGAGGTAACTTGGGGGGGCAATTACCCCCAAAACAAGTTTAAAACACCAAAAAAAAAATAAAAATAAAACAGAATGAAAGGCTTCAAAAAAAAAAAGAAAAAAAAAAAAAAAAAAAAAATATGTGGCGTTCGGACGAAACTCGTAAAATTAGCGTCTAGACTCGTCGGCAGTAGAGAAAAAGAGAAAGAAGGAGACGAGAGAGAAAGAGGAAAGAAACAAGGAAGACGAGGACCCTGGAGGCGGGAAAGAACAAAATTGCGCGCGAAGAAGAAGAAGAAGAAGGAGAAGAAGCCGTTTCACATCCATCTCTGTCGGCGTCCAAAACAAAAGCGCTCAGTTTGCAACAATTCGCAACCCGCGTTCGGCGGCAAATAACTGTAAAGTTGAGGCTTCAGATAGTCGTGGAGATTAGCGTGGCCCAATTTTAAAAATACACCGAAATGCGGTGGTATTGCAATAGACTCGCTTTTGGGTATTATCCGCAAAATGCCATGGCGGGTCACGGAAATTATGTTTGCAATCGGGATAATACGCAAAATAATTAGATAGTATGGTTTCTGCATTTGGTTATTTCAACGACATTATTCTCTTAGGGCACGTGCGCACATATACGCCGTATGTATAGTTGTGTGTATATGCCGTATGTGTATATGTTATATATATATATATATATATATATATATATATATATATATATATATATATATATATATATATATATATATATATATATATATATATATATATATGGAGACAGATGAAATGGTCATTGTCTGTCTTTACTAGACATTGTCACAAAGCATACCAAGTACCTGATTATTACACAACTAATCACAAAATTTCAAAATTTACCTCACTTCGGCCAGATACCTTAACTCTCATAGCAATAAGAATTAAGACTGAGTACTCTAAAGGTAACAGTGATCCTTTAAAAAAAAAAAGCTCATTAATCACATGAAAAATCAAACTAAGTTTATCAAGACTAGTGTGAGGTATCAACAATTAAACAAGAAATATACTCGAGTAAAAGGGGCATCACTCCATCAAACAACTTTAACTGTTTCCCTGGTCTTAATTCACTTCAGCAAAACTAAAGGAACAAAACATATTTATCACTTTGCCTTATGCACACAATTAATCCTATTCACTGGTGGTCAATAAATGAAACACTGTTTTTAAACATTTTAAATACAAAAATTTATTTTTAAATTCAAAATTTTTAATTAGAATTCACAATCTGAAAAATTTATTATTACGTAAAAACACAAAATTTAATTAATTCTTGAGTTAAATTATTAAGCAAAACTAAATCACAAAACTTTAATTTATCAAGAAATTAAGTTAATCAAGCAAAATTTAAACTATCAAGAATTACTCAAGATTTGAAAAGAAAATCTTAGTAAATGAAAATTAAATCAAGTATGCAATGTTAAATTATCAAGAAATATTTAAAATTGCTATGTAAAAAAATGTTAAATCACCAAAATATAAAATGAAAAATCAAGAAAATTGCAAACACAAGAACACACAAAAATACACAAAAGATTTATCAATAATAATTTCACTAAGGCAAAATTTCCCTAATATACTTTACTACACCATGGTAATAATAAGTAAAATTCACTTTACCTTACACAAGCTTGTGAAGACCTTTGTAAAATCACCTGCAGCTGCTTTATATTCACAAAGCACACTTTTTATTTGGGCGCCATTATGATTAAACAATTTTACTAAATTCAGACCTCAAAAGCTATATTTAATACCAGTTGTATAAAATATATATTTAAATATATATTCCTATAACATTTTGTAAAAAGTTTATGGCTATTTTGGGTGATTGAGAAATTTTCTTTATGATCGGTAATTACCTTACACGGAGAAACATTCCTTGGAATTGGTAATTATCTCCATAGTTTACTTTATAATTTCTTTGAATTTGTTTCTTTTAATTTGTTTGTTTTAATTTAATTCCGGTTTGTTCAATTAATGTTTGAGGCCTTATTTTTCCTAAATCACAGTAAATAAAATTGTGCTAATTAACTGACCTCAGTCTTTGTTGTGCAAACCAAAGTAAAGAGGAGTTAAAGATAACTACTAACTACCTAATTTTCTGAATATTCCGAGCCAAACAACTCTACGAAGTAACCTCGAAGTCACTGTTGGAAGGGAAAAGCAGTCCAACACCAACCGTCAAGGAGTGATTACTCTCCCTCACCTCACCTTACCTTTGGATATTTTATGGATTTATATTCTTCGTCGTAGTGCTGGACATTTTTTCGGGACTCTACAACGATGGGACTCATTGTGTTCAGTGCTATGAATACTAAGTGTAGCACCATGAAGAATTAAGTTAACTCTACACCTCGTCTGATGAATGTGGAGGCGACCTCAGTGATGGCTATGGAATTATCATATCCATTCTCTATTTCATCCTATGAAGTCATTATAAGGTGGGTCATTGTACTGACTGGCACAATAGTAGTGGCATTTCTTGGTGACTTTTATCATCCTCAAGTCAAAAAATAAAATAAAGCCTTGAACACAGTAATTGAAAATCGCTCGTGAAACTAGGTTTGTTTATAGGCTACTCTAATTAAAATTATCAATTGTCGACCATAAATTGCTTGTTTATTGAAATTCGGCCTTTTAACATATATTC
>NC_089787.1:36443123-36445623 GCF_040412425.1 Macrobrachium rosenbergii | reverse complement strand
TCTCAACCTGGCTTCAGATGAAAACGTTTCATTCACAAGCTGGTTTTTGAAATAAAACGTTGATTACTTACGTCACCCTGAAATAGTCATTACTTTCAGAAGACGACAAATACAAATATTTCAGTGATAGAAGTGAGACTATTATATGTGTTAGCTTATATGCAATACGAAATATGATATAAGAATACCTCTAACGCATCAGAACTGGAATGAAAGCATTTCAGTGACAAGCCGACTTGCAAAGATCATGTTTCATACACATACTGATTTTGTTTGAGAACATTCAATACTCATGCTAATTGAGATGAAAACGCTTTATGTAAAACATATCTTGTAAAAGAAACGTTTCGTAAACAAGGTAACTTGAAATGAAAATGTTTTAACCGCATATAAAAATGCTTCACATAAACTCAAACATTAAAAGATGACCAAGTGTCTACATACATGGATATGTATATGTATTTGTAAATATATATATATATATTTATATAAATATATATATATATATATATACATACATACATACATACACATACACACACACACACACACACACACACACACACACATATATATATATATATATTATATATATATATATATATATATATATATATATATATATATATATATATATATGTTCACCCTCAGCAGTTGAAGGACGACCATGTCATTGCTTATTACTGTGAAAAACCCACCTTAAATAGTAAAATGACTAACAGGTGAAATATGTATGTTTGTATATACAGTATATACATATATATATATATATATATATATATATATATATATATATATATATATATATATATATATATATATATATATATATATATATATATATATATATATATATATATATATAGAAATGAACACATGGAAACGTGTTTCACAGAAATAAATTTCGAACTCACAACAGGACCAATCCCCGGTCTCTGGAGTCCCCACCACCCACGGTTCGAAACTGGGTCTTCTCCTTAAGAAGCGGAAATGTACTTGCAAGTCTAAGAACACAGAATGAAGTCCTACTTACCGCACTAAAGTATTACTTTGTGCGTACGGCTTGTTTCAAAGTCTAGCAGCAATGGACAAAATGTTTAATGGCTTTGGTAATGAGGGTCGTTACAACAGACACAGGTGATCCAGATAAACTGCAATAGATGTTTTTCACCAACACTTTTCAGGTACAGTTTATAGATACGGTATAACTTTATCATTTGACGACACGGGCATTTGTCAACTGTTTGTCAACTACATTCCTAATGCAGTTGACACATTACTGCAGCATTCGTTTCTCCACCAGAAACTGAACGCAATATCAATAATGCCATATTAATAGCACTGCATTATAATGACATTTGCATCGTAATATAACATTATCTCAAAGGTACGCAAGTAATCTGGACTACAATATTCCTTCGCTAGAGCAAATATAACAATATGAACTGCAAACTCTTTGGCTCTAAATATGAATACATTTATGTGACTTTGTCAGTAATATGAATCTGAATTTTAAAATGGCATATGAATTCAACAGTTGTTCATTTATGGACGTCTGTATGTATACTGAAATGAAACGTCTCTTCACTGCAAGGAAACATGTTTGATTTTAGAGAGTGTTCATCCTATAATTAAGAATTCTCTTCGATCATAAGCACCCTTTAAGGCAAATAGTCGTCATTCCAAGACTTAGCACTTATACTCATATTTTTCCATAATTCCTAAAAAACTACGAAACATTTCAAGATCTGCCAGTGCACAAAACAACAACATTCAGCCGCAGGCCAGAGAGTTCTGTGGTCGACTACTGTACCAGCTTTGCTTCTGAACTGCTGGATTTCAAACAATCTAGGTCACAAAGTTCAGAAGTTGAACTCTATTTCAGGTCAGTGGACCAAGTGGATAAGAGGTTTCTTCAACAAAAGTGAAGGCTATGAGCAAGAGCGCAATGAAGTAACAAAATATAATATTCACCTTCGACGATATAAAGCATTTGGTATTTTGCTTCCAAAAAATTCTCTTACAGAATAATAAATAACATTATAATCAAACTTCTTAAACAAAGCCTATAATTAATATGGCCCATTTTCCCAGCATCAAAGTTCCTCGTTGGATGAGTCGGTAGAGTTGTCGGCTAGCGCTCTGTTAAGCCCGAGTTCGAGTCTCCAGCCAGCCAATGAAGAATTAGAGGAATTTATTTCTGGTGATATAAATTCATTTCTCGGTATAATTTGATTCGGATTCCACAATAAGCTGTAGGTCCCGCTGCTAGGTAACCAATCGGTTCTTAGCCACGTAAAATAAGTCTAATCCTTCGGGCCAGCCTTAGGAGAGCTGTTAATCAACTCAGTGGTCTGGTTAAACCAAGATAACTTATCCCTCGACGATATAAAGCTTTTGGTATTTTGCTTCCAAAAAATTCTTTTATAGAATAATAAATAACATTATAATCAAACTTCTTAAACAAAGCCTATAATTAATATGGCCCATTTTCACAGCA
>NC_089787.1:36428123-36438123 GCF_040412425.1 Macrobrachium rosenbergii | reverse complement strand
ATACATACATACATACATACATACATACATATATATATATATATATATATATATATATATATATATATATATATATATATGTATATACATATGCAAACATTGCTGTGAATTAAATATTGTTTGTGCACAATGTTTGTAAATAAAAGGTACATAATGTGATAAACATTACTGTGAATTAAATATTGAACGACATTTATATATATAATGTTTATATAATAAAAGGTCATATATAATTTGTGATAAATATTTACACACATACTGTGTATATATATATATTATATGTATGTATATATATATATATTATATATATATATATATATATATATATATATATATATATATATATGTATAATATATATAAATAATATATATATATATATATATATATGTATAATCATGTATATCCATATATATATGTGTGTACAACTTTTCTTTTCAATATTTTGTCCGCTATCAACAGATGGTTTTCAGCAGACACATGAACGGAGTCAAGGGCAACATTACTAGAAAGCTTCTCTTGACACCCACGTTTCCCCCTTTACAAGAAATTACGAACGAGGAACAAACGCTCTTTAAAATCATATAACAGTATACTTACGAAATACTAAACCCAGAATTCTACCGAAAATATTCTATGGCCAAATAAATCTATGCGTTTGGCATACAAAAAATTAAACTAGGACACTGCTGAACAAGTGATATTGTATAAAGACGAAGGTTAAGTAACCAAAAGAATTCTGAAACGTTTGCTACAGTGCCAATGGGGTTAGATGAAATGACTCAGAGATGATATCATTAGCGAGTATTGGTGTATTAGTGGTATTTTCCCTCTTTCTATTTCCTTATATTTGTTTCCATCAATTACATTCTTCTTTTAGCTCCCAATTTTCCTCTCTCTTTTACTCTCTTTCTTTCCCTTATTCCTCACTCATCTTCGCTCTCTACTGCTTCATATCCACTATTCCCTGTCCCCAATTTTCATCTAATCCTCCTGTCTCTTTCGCATATTCACTCCCTTTTATCTTTCCTCTCCATTTCTCTTTTTTTTGCCTCTATGACTTCTTCCTCATTCTCACCTGCATTTCTTCACCCTTTCACCATTACCCCTCTATTCCTCCTGCTCCTTCTCCATCTCCCTTCCTCCATCCTTTCCTTCTTCCCCCTTCTCTTCTCCCTGACTGACCCAGACTTTTCCTTCCATTCCTTCTTTCCATTTCCCCCACCCCCTCCCTTTCCTCTCCTTTCTACTCTACCTCCCATTCTCAACTCTTTTCCCTTCTACCATTCCACTCCCTACCTCCCATCCCGACTCATCCCTCTTGGCAAATCCTGGAAACGCCCCTTGAAGGCCTCCCCTAGGGCGGCCCATTCCCTGGAAGTCCGAAACACGAGGCTCACTGGTCGAGGACCTTTAGTGTCAATTGGACAGAGTGGTTCTCAAAATTATAAGGCCAGGCGAATGCTTCTTCAGTCTCTAACGAATTCTGATTCTTGGGCAGAACGTCCAACCAGTGTACTTCTCGCCTAGATCATATATTAAGGAGCTTTGCAGTCTGTGGTTTGGGCCATAAGCTTTGTAACCCCTTTCGTTCCTTTTCTGTACCTCCTTTCATATTCTCTGTCTTCCATCTTACTTTCCACCCTCTCCTGACAATTGATTCATAGTGCAACTGCGAGGTTTTCCTCCTGTTCTACCTTTCAAACCATCTCCTCTCAATTTCCGTTTCAGCGTTGAATGACCTCATGGGTCCTAGTGTTTGACCTTTGACCTAAATTCTATATTCAGTTCAATTCATACATTATGTCATTTAGGGATATTGTAATTTCAGATTTAAAATCCTGAAAGCAACTAGGCTCATCAATTATTATAATGAAATTAACTCATGATCTCATTCAACCAAGTTTTCTTTTATTTTTTTTTTACCTGTAGGTCTTATAAATATGAATTCGATTCAGTGTTCAAGTAGACTGCATTATTATGCCTCCAGAGACAGCCCTTATAATAACATAAATCCAGATGTTTTTCCGTCCAGTGGGAGAAAGGTTCTTGCAGGTACTCCACTCAATGGCGATTTATGGGTAAATCACAGACCTTCGCCTTATTACCTTATATTTACTCTAGATTTTATTCATTTCATAAATGTTGAACTGATTTCTTGATAATGCTAATGATGACGATGCTCATGAAAGGACCAATGAGCTTTCATTGTAAAAATAAAATCAGAGCTTTGCTTTTGAGAAAAAAGAAGCGGAAATTTAAGGAATTTTATCCTATCACTATCTTTTCAAGGCTAAAGATAGAGTTTTATTGGATAAATTAACAACGAAAATAAACACTAGAAGAAGCAAAATGATAATGTGTTTTATAATTTTTTTTAACAGACGAGTAACTTCTGAAAATCCAAAGGTATCAAAACTATCTGGTCAATGGTTTTCAAAAAACCAAGGAAATCATATCAGATTTTGTTCGTGGTTAAACATGCAAATTACCGGATAAATCATTATAACAAATCCATGAGAGTGAACATTCTCCGGATTAACTGAACATCAGAAAAAATATATTCGCCCCACCAAAAAAAAAAAAAAAAATTTACGACCTGCAATCCACCAATTAATAACTCGGCCTCATCTCTCCTGAAGACCATCACACTGTCAATGATTCTTTGCAGGAAAGCAAATACCGCAATACCGAAGATCACTGAAGCAGAATTTGTCTTAATGCTGGGAGACGATGCCCTGCACAGCAGCAGCAGCAGCGACTGCTTGTAACTGCTTGTTTGTGCCTCGATCGTAAGTCATCAATATTCGGCGTCTCGCCTTCCGCCGATAATCGATACATCAACCGATACAGACGGGATGTTGTTCAGATAAGGTTGTCACGGCAGACTTCGACCTCTCCGCCGCAATGTGTGATGAGTCGAGAGATTTGCCAGTTTATTATTATTATTATTATTATTATTATTATTATTATTATTATTATTATTATTTGTTCTTTTTCTTTGTTTATCTGTCATCCTATTCGACCGGGTGGTATTTATAGTGTGGGGTTTCCGGGTTGCATCCTGCCTCCTTAGAAGTCCATCACTTTTCTCATTATGTGCGCTGTTTCTAATAGCACACTCTTCTGCGTGAGTCCTGGAGCTACTTCGGCATCTAGTTTTCCTAGGTTCCTTTTCGGGGATTTGGAATTGTGGCTAGTGTTCCTATTATTATTATTATTATTATTATTATTATTATTATTATTATTATTATTATTATTATAACAGGAAGGAATACTCTTGTCACACTTTATTATCTACGTAGCCTAGTGTTGAAAATGCAGGCGAGAGAGTATTTTGTCAATATTGATAACAAATATAAAACATACATAAAAAATAACAATAATAACAATAGTTACTATCAGTAACTACTGAATAAACAAAAATTAAAAATCTAATTTTGCCCTTCGTTGGCTGGAAAATACAGGATGGAGAATGTATCTTCTAAGGTTATCTAAATGATATAGGAATAATAATAATAATAATAATAATAATAATAATAATAATAATAATAATAATAATAATAATAATGACAGTATTAACGTACCAATAGTGACACTACTGCAGTAGACATACTAATTAACGCCTCATGAGTTCCTTTGTGGATAAATACATACTTTTTTTTACACATATCATAACGATTTCTTTGTTAATGAACAATGTCCTTTTGAGACAAAATGGCATTTCTTGATGCATGTCTAGAAAGGTAAAATCTTTGAGCGAATGTAAAAAAGCAAACAAGTAACTGGGCGAAGGCATCATTATACCAACCACTCATCAACCGCACTACTTGTGATAGACAGTTCGCAACTAATCTTTACAAATATTCGTATTTCCCGAATTACAAAAACAAAAACATGCGCCGAAGTTTCTTCGGCGCCTTTTCTGTACAGCCGCTACAGCGTATAATCAAGGCCACCGAAAATAGATCTATCTTTTGGTGGTCTCGATACAATGCTGTATGAGCTGCGGCCAATGAAACTTGAACCACGGCCCGGTGGTGGTCTATCTTGTGTCGTTGCCGGAAGTACGATTATGGCTAACTTTAACATTAAATAAAATGAAAACTACTGAGGCTAGAGGGCTGCAATTTGGTATGTTTGATGATTGGAAGGTGGGTGATCAACATACCAATTTGCAGCTCTCTAGCCACTGTAGTTTTTAAGATCTGAGGGCGGACAGAAAAAAGTGCGGACGGACAGACAAAGCCAGCACAATAGTTTTCTTTTACAGAAAACTAAAAAAGCCTCATCTCGAGTCTTTGGCAACACTTTCAGCCCTGTATTTGGAAAGACTTCCGCTCTATTTCGCCTCCCTAACAGTTCAAATACTAATATGTATTTTTTCCTCTTGATATGTGTGTGTGTGTGTTTTCCTCCATTCCCTCAAAAAACAGCAAACTATCTGGAGACACGCGCATGATTTCTCCTACCGCTTCTCCTTCTTCTTCTTCTTTCTTCCATGACCCCTTTGATCCCGTCTTTCTCCGGATATACCAGGCGATTTATTTCGGTCGCTTTTACTCGTTCTTTACTTTTAACACCAATGCTTCGCCCCTGCTTAAAGGAGACCGCCCCAAAAATGCTTTCGCGTACTCTCTAAGCTTTACGTCCTTTGAGCTGTTTTCTTTTTTTTTTTTTTTTTTTTTTAGGTGTAAAAGCTCTTGCTCCCTTTCCTACCTCGTCCAATTTATGATTCGTCTCTTCCCCCTCTCATTTATTCTCGTAAATTTATGCGGTTTCCACCAATTCTTATCCGCTATCATCCGTATCGTCACGTATACCACTCGTATCCTTCACTTCCAAGGCATTAATTTTGTTAACGTGCTTCAATAAATATAAGCAGGTACTTTCGCCAGCCCTTACCATCCGGCGAGGAAATGACGTATTTCACTGGACATTCATTTCTTCTCTAATTCCTTTGTTCCTTTGCGTATGCGCCACGCCACTAAGACAAAACACTAGCTAAATCAGACTTGATTTTAATGGGAATCCCTAACCAACCTTTTCTATGGATTCTCATCAATATAAACGCTCGAGTTTCCTTTCCTATGGTGATCTGCTCTTAAATGGAAGACTGCAGTATCTGCAAAAATACAAAACTGAGAAAAATGGTAGATACTGCAGTTTTACCTTTCCTTAACACTGATTTTGCAGATACTGCAGTTAATATCCATTCAGCGAACTAAAGCTCGAATCTCCTGCCGATCCTTCGGCGTCGGCGCAAAGACCGTGTTTGAAATTTTTATTGACATGCTCTGAGGCATCTTTATGCCATTCCAGATAGCTTCTCGCACATAATGGTCAATTTTCGTTTGCACGTAAAGATAGTGAACAAGCGCCGTAACCCAATATGACCGCGCTGCAACTAAGCTATGTATATATATATATATATATATATATATATATATATATATATATATATATATATATATATATATATATATGTATATGTATATATATATGTATATGTATATGTATAGCGAAATTTTTACGCTGAATTTCCCACTTCCCCTCTAAAGACAAATACGACACACGCAAACCTCTTCCTGGAGGTTTCTATATATATAAATGAACACTGTTTCACACCCTTTTGTTATACATGCACGAAATATTGTTATGCGCACCGTCTAAATCCCTCCCCGGTATGAAAAAAGGGCTGCGGGTCCATTGGAATATTATTCTTCATGTTTTGGACGTAGCCTGAGATTTACACCGCGCATGACCAGCTTCAGTTTAAATGGAAAATTGTTGACGTCTCTCTAGGTACAAAAGATTTAAGGATATGGCTCTTTGGTAAGTTAAATATACTTACAGATTTAGGGCCTCTTCATAATCGAGCTATAAATTTATTGGGCGTACCCAAGACATGGTTCAATTTTACTGCAATAAACCAGGGACCCCAAACTTTAGACCATCGACATCCTTCGTGGAACCTTAATCTCTTGTCGAACCCTTAGTATGTACAATGAATAAGCAGCAACATACAAAATTATTATATATTTACCGCCAGAAATTTCTCTACCTCTCTTTATAACTGCTCCTTAATAACGTTCATTTACTGGCACAAAAGAGGAAATGACGCTGCCAACATACTCACCCCAAATATGGCTACTGGCCACAACCCCAATCTAGAATAAAGATAAGGCAAAAGCTGAAAAATTTTCGAATGCTACATGACTACACTCCTAAGGATGAATAATATGTTTATCGAGGATTAAAAATAACAAAATCTAATAGGAGTATAGGAAGTGCAGGACAATTCATATTTGTGAAATAGGTGTTCAATGTATAATGATTCTAACAAAATTACAAGTTATCATAACTATTACTGTCACTTTTTTCAGAGCAGTATTTATGAGACAAAGACTGACTCTATCTATATCTATATATATATATATATATATATATATATATATATATATATATATATATATATGTATATATATTATACTTATGAATTTTATTGATCCTTACATATTGACCATTTTGGGGACAACCACATAATAATGAAATTTGAAAAATCCCATTTTGGTATCTCCAGATACCAAACGCATTTTTGAAAGAATATGATGGGCACTCTTGATAATAGTAACACACGAATTAGAATTATGATACCCACAAAATAATGATAACAACATTACCTTCTTTTACACCTTGCATTTTTTCATGGCACCTGAATTGTCCATTATGCATGTTCCATTCACTTTCCAAGCTCCCCATTTTTTCTGCCTCTTTCCTCTCCAAAATAATGGCGCCATAAACCTTCGCGAGGATAAGAAACTTTTCGGATATTTCGCTAAATGCAACAAGAACTGCGCGGTTTTGGTAAAGCCCGGTATGACAGCGGGCTGGACATAATGCGGACACAGGGGGGGCCTCCACACAAACCACGCCCCCCCTCCCGCACCAGACCCAAGTCCCTCAGACACCAATCTCCTCCCCACCCTCCAACATCTGCCCCCCACATCACCAACCCCACCTTCACCTCCTCGTTTCGGGAACCTCGTATCTCCTTAAAGGAGGTAGAACTGGATGCATTTACAACCGGCCTCGGAAAGGTGCTTCCATTTCATTCATAACCCAAGAGGAAGGAGGATCTATCTATTAATTAATTTCACGCTGTTCTATAGTTATCTGCTCAAATGTACGTAGTCGTCTCTCTCTATGTAAATTATTGACAAATAATTCTGTATTTCATTGTGTATGTGTATGAGTCCGTTGAAATCTATGTAGTTCTATCTTGACACATTTTCATACAGTTCTGTATTTTTCAATTTAAGTTCGCTGAAATCTTTGTGGTTCTATCTATAAACATTTTTCATGCAGTTCTGTATCTTTCATGTAATTAAAGTCTGCTGAAATCTATATAACTATCTATAAACATTTTTCAAAGTTGTGTATTTTTCATGTAATAAAGTCCGCTAAAATCTATATAGCTCAGTCTATAAACAGTTTTCATATACTTTTATATTTTTCATTTAATTAAGTCCGTTGAAATCCATACAGCTCTATCTATAAACATCTTCATACAGTTCTGTATCTTTCACGTGATTTAGTCTGCTGAAATGTATACAGCTCTATCTTTAAACAGCTTCCATAAAGTTCCGGATTTGCCTTATGTATTTGTGTAAGTAAACTGTAACATACACAGCTCTTTTTCAATATCGACATTTCAAGTTGGATAATGATTTGTCCTAAAAGTTATAATTAGTCCTCAACAGACAGAGAAAGTTAGTGCGGACGATTCACGATAAGGTCTTTGTGTCTGGGCTCATACAGCACAACTTTAATATGCATTAGTGATGAAACGTGGACGTCTGGCTTACGAACCCGTGTTGGCACTTTCATTTATTACGAACTCACCACAGTCTGTCAGCTCCAAAGAGAAAAATTATAATAAATTCAACAACCGCTACCTTTATCATTCATGGAATTCACCGTCATAATTCAAGCTACTTTTTACCTTATTTTTTTTTAATATGAATTTAAGGTTTCTGAATAATGACATTATGGAGCCCAGTTCTGGACTTCGTTGACTGGATCAAACATTACATTATAGTATTCATTTAAATGCTGGCTTTTCTTGCCCTTCTATTGTACTTAGTTGACAAAGTCACTTACAACAGCGTACTTTTTCCTTTTCACCCACGAGCTTCATTCATTTAGTAATTCAATCCTACTCAGGCACATAGCTCCACTTTCTAAGTTTCATCTCACATTCAGTGTCCCATTCTGTTGCAGTATTTCATCAAAATATTCAATGAACAAGAGGACGAATCGAAAGGGTAAGGGATAAGTACAAGCAAGGGAGTCAGACATCACAGAGTTGGGATTTGGACTTGGGGAAAACTTCGGGTGTGTGTGTGTGTGAGAGAGAGAGAGAGAGAGAGAGAGAGAGAGAGAGAGAGAGAGAGAGAGAGAGTAAGGTAGCAGAAAGAAATGGGAAAATTAGGTGAGTCAAGTAGGGATTACCAAAGGGCATGCATTAGCCTAAAGGCAGTGTAAATGTGGCTCATTTGGGGGTGAGGATGACGTAAGGGAAAGGAGGTATGAGTAAGTCAGGGGATGGGATTAGTATTACAAAATGTTTACAGAAGAGATGGGCCCAAGGGCTGGGAAATCCAGGAGAGGATTTGAGTTATGGTCAGGTTAGGAACCACGGCCAGGATGGATGAAGGGAAGGAGTCCATGGGCACCTTGGGAGTAAAAGCAATTTGTCAAAAACTATCTTTGATAAAAGAAATTTATCAAGGGCTGCTTCGAGGAAAATGAACTTGGATCAAGGGTAGGAGGTGAACTACAGATCTGGTGAGAATAACCATGAAGGTTCAAGGTAGGACATTAAAGGCAGCTTTGGAGAGAATAAACTAGATGTAGTTTATTGAACGTTAATGAAGTGTAGGAGATTAAAAGCAGATTGGGGGAGAATAACTTGGATGATATGAAGCGGGTTAAAGGCTGCTTGGGGAATATAACAAATAAATGGCAGGAAGGATTTGAAGCAGCTTGGGAAGAGACAAATTGGATGAAGGGAAGTAAGTTAAAGGCAGCCTGGCAGTAAACAAACCAGTTAAGAGAGAGGGCATTTAAAGACAACCATGGCAAACAACATGGAATTTGAAGAAAAGGCTAAGGTCAGCTTGGAGGAGCAATCTTGAAGAATGGAAAGGGCTAAGATCTCCTTGAGGGGGAATAACACGAATGAAGGGGAGGGACTAAGGTCACCTTAAGGAGGAACAACCTGGACAAAAAAGAAAGGGCCAAGGCGAGCTTTAGTAAGGACAACTTTGAGGTAGGGAAAGGGGTAAGGTCAGCTTTGGTGAGAAGATCTTGGATGAAGGGAAAGGGGCCAAGGTCAACTTGTGGAAGAACAACCTGGATGAAGGGAAAGGGGCTAAGGTTAGCATAAGGCAGAACTACCTCGATGAAGGAAAAGTGGCCAGGGTTAGCATACGAAAGATCAACCTGCACTACAAGAAAGGCTGAGGTCACCTTTGGTGGAAACAAAGCAACCTGGATAAAAAGGGAAGGGGCTAAGGTCACCTTGGGGGAGAACAACCTGGATGAAAAAAGGGGGCCAGGGCGAGTTTCTGGAGAGTAACCTGGATACAGGGAAAAAGGCTCGGGTTAGTTTGGGGGAGAACAGCCCAGATGAAAAGAAGGGGCTAGAATCAGCTCAAGGGAAAATAACCTAAAAAAAAGAAAGGGGATAGGGTAGTTTGGGGGAAAACAAACCTGGATAAAAAAAGAAAGTAATTATAGGATTAGTGGGAGAACAACCTGAACAAAGGTAAAAGGGGTAAGGTCAGTTTGGGGGAGAAAAACCTTGATGAAGTGAAAAAAGGCTGAGGTCAGCTTTGGGTAGAACCACTTGGTTGATGGGAAAATAGCCAGAGTAAGCTTAGGGATGATCCTGAGAAAAGAAAGGGGGCTAAAGTCAGCTTGGGGATAATCCTGAGA
>NC_089787.1:36395623-36423123 GCF_040412425.1 Macrobrachium rosenbergii | reverse complement strand
AGTTCGTGAACGAAGCCCTGTGCGAGTCGAATAACGATAAGACATTCAGGCGTGAGGGATTATTGGAATTCGTCTGGAAGGGAAGATGCCCTTTGTAAATTAATATGGGATTGTTATCTGAAGGATTATTTAAAATATGGCCTCTCAACTACTTTTTCACTTGATAAAAATTGCTATTTGAGTAACCCTAATTAATTCAAAGTTACATTTAGGCGTAAAAGATTACATTATTGGAATTCGTCTGGAAGGGAAGATGCCCTTTGTAAATTAATATTATGGGATTATCTTCCCATACCAAGTAATTTTTTTCAGCTTAAAATGGCCGTTTAACAACTTTTTCACTTAATAAACTTTGTAAATTAATATTATCGTATATTTTGCTATATCTAGATATTTTCTTCAGCTTAAAATTGCCTCTTAACTACTTTTTCACTTGATAAAAATTCTTATTAGAGTAACCGTCATTAATTCACAAGTTACATTTGGCATGAGGGATTGTTGGAATTCGTCTGTAAGAGAAGATGTCCGTTGTAAATTAATGTAATGGGATAATTTTGCCATATCTAGAGATTATCTTTGACTAAAATATGGCCTCTTAACTACTTTTTCACTTGATAAAAATTCTTATTAGAGTAACCGTCATTAATTCACAAGTTACATTTAGGCATGAGGGATTTTTGGAATTCGTCTGTAATGGAAGATGTCCGTTGTGAATTAATATTAATGGATAATTTTGCCATATCTAGAGATTATCTTTAACTAAAATATGTCCTTTTAACTATTTTTTCACTTTTTAAACTAAATTGCTATACTGGATGTTTTGACATATCTACAGATTATCTTTAACTAAAATATGGCTTTTAACTATCTTTTTACTTGATAAACTTTGTAAATTAATATTATGGTATGTTTTGAAATATCTAGAGATTATCTTTAACTAAAATATGACCTTTTAACTACTTTTTCACTAGAAAATTTTTATTTGAGTCACCGTCATTAATTCACAAATTACATCCAGGTACTTAATAGAAAATCAATATTTAAATTAATATTAGATATTTTTCCATATCTAGAGATTTTCTTTAACTAAAATATGGCCTTTTAACTACTTTTTCACTCGATAGAAATTGTTAGTGAGAACCGTAATCAATTTACTAATTACATTCAGATACTTAATATAAAATTAATATTTAAATTAATATTATTGGATATTTTGCCATATCCAGAGATTACCTTTACCTAAAAATTGGTTTTTTATTTATTTTGATAAAAATTTGTACTTGAGTAACCGTCATTGTTTCACTACCTATATTCAGGTACCTAATAAAGAAAATCAGTATTTAAAGTAACTTCTTACCCAAAAAGGGGAGTCGTCGAAAAAAAATGGCCTTTTAACTACTTTTTCACTTGATAAAAATCGCTACTTGAGTAACCGTAATTAATTAACTAATTAAATTCAAGCGTTTAATAAATATTAATATGAAATTAACTTCTTACACAAGAAAGGAAGTCGTCAACGTTAGTAAACCTAGTTAAAATAGCATTTTTTTTATTTGGCTATTATAATACAATTTCTCCTGATAAAAATTCAGGTACTTAATAAAAAATAATTATTTGAATTAACTACTTACCAAAGGAAGGAAGGAAGTCGATAGTAACCCTATTTAAAATAGCATGTTTTTTTTTTTATTTGGTTATTATAATACATTTTCTCCGGATGAAAATTACCATTTAAGTAGCTTCCCTTCATACCTTAACTACATTTACACGCTTGGTATCAATTACTTCCATAACATTTTTACAAAAATTATTATTAAAGTCTTCAACTTTTACAATATCTGTAGCAGCTGGTTAGAACAGAATATTGGAATAAATAACATTAGCGTTTTCATAACAACAAATTATATTTCTTTTTATCTGATTCAAATATAAAAACAGAGAGAGAGAGAGAGAGAGAGAGAGAGAGAGAGAGAGAGAGAGAGAGAGAGAGAGAATTACGTATTTTTTACAATCATGATACCTGAAGAAGGCATGGTTATTGGCCTTGAAAATGCTCTTACTTATAATCGCTTATATACTGCTATATTATACTTATAACTGTTCAAGTATAATTCAAATACCATCAAGAGATAATAGTGGTTGCGGGTCCTAGCGCTGTTACATAAGAGGGGCACATGTAAAGCACTGGGTCAAATCCTTAAAATAACTTACAATATTCCACAGTAATGTACAATGACAACGATTTTAGCATCATTCATAAGCTTAAATATTTGAGCATTACCTTGCTGATTCTAAGGCATGGTTATGAGCATTCTGCATTTCAACAAGATCATTGGGTTATCTAGATGTATTAAAAACTACATAAATCCTCAATGACTTTTTTTATGTTAGACATTTATCGATCCTATTTTTACATGCTTATTTATGATATATGTCACGCAGGAGCACGTTTATTATGACGTTAGTTTTTCGATCACTTGGGTTAAGAAACGTGAAACATGTGTCAAGTCCACAAGCCAGATCGGTAACCACCAATTAATGCCGGACGTCGATGGTACTTATGGGTCCATAACCTTTAATAAGGCGTTCAAAAAACCTTAGGCGTCTCGTGGGAACGACAATGTGTCACGAGTAAGTCCTGAATTCCTACATATGGAGTAAGTGCGCTTTTCAGTATTAAATTCTTGCTTGAATTGAATTGATTTGAATATAGCATTTAGGCCGAAGGCCAAGCACTGGGACCTATGAGGTCATTCATCGCTGAAATGGAAATTGACAGTAAAAGGTTTGAAAGATATAAAAGGAGGAAAACCTCGCAGTTGCACTATGAATTAATTGTTAGGAGAGGGTGGAAAGTAAGATGGAAGAGAATATGAAAGGAGGTACAGTAAAAGGAACGAAAGGGGTTGCAGCTTGGGGCCGAAGGCACGCTGCAAAGAACCTTAAGTAATGCCTAAAGTGCACTGCATGAGGTGCACTGACGGCACTAACCCCCTACGGGGTTTTAATTATTGCTGACTCATGCTGGTTCATTTTTCTTCTCTTTCCTGTCTTTTTCTTTACTAATGAGGGGTCGGTCTGTCTAATCTGTTTTCTGGATAAGACCCTGTCTAAACATCTTTTATGACTCCAAATACCTCAGAGGTTTCTCTACTCCATCCTTCCAACTGTCCTCTACGGAATCCAAACCAATTATTCTTTGGGATGCATAACCAGCTGCCTTCCTCTCTGTGTATCTCTTCAGATAAAGTCAACCTTCCCCTGTAAATGTGCCCAATTATTTCAAAAGGAGAATTAACTAGGTTTCTCCTGCGGGTTATATTGCCATACAACTAATTGGAACACAGCCAGCTGTCTTCTCTGGTTACATAACACTATTTTCTTCAGAGCAACACACCACCAATCTACGATATACATAATTCGCTATATTCTACTAGATACATAATAAGTTATATTTAACCAGATACATAACCAGCTACATTTTGAGGAATACCAAAGTAAAATGAGGAGAACTCCTAACCTTGCCTAGCTAAATGCATGGCCAACTGCCTTTTACGAATACATTACAATGTGTATGTATACCTTTCAGAAGGATACGTAGCTAGAATGATAAACAGTTTAATCTGGCCGGTCCTTAAAAAGAGCCATCTCTTCATTCCACAATCTTTCATCATTATGTTCCTGCACATCAGTAAAATCAAAATAAGAATGAATGTAAACATTTTGAATCATGTCTTTCACATTATTCGCAGTGAAGAATGATGAATGAGATAATGAAAATAATGAATGAAGACTGAGGGATCCTGCGATGATGAGGCAGACGATAATGATAAATACAATGACAGCAGTGATGAGAAGTCATCCTACGCAGCATTCCCTGCTAAGATATTACTGAGGAGGAGAAAGAATAAACCACGGTTTCCAAAGCAACATATCTGCCATGAATTATTCATTTGAGGAACCAGTCCCCGAGGTTTATTAGGTTCCTAATGAACCTCGTTTTAAACTCCTGCAGTCGTTTCCCTACTTTTAGTTTCCGAGCATGTAAAGTAGCCTTAAGTACTCTTTACTTACTGGAAAAGCCGAAGAATTTGATGAGTGCCATTATCATGAGAAGATTTAAGTCAATATATGGGGTCTTTTGAAATGCTTTTTTTTAAGTCAATATATGAGGTCTTTTGAAATTTTTTTTAAAGTCAATATGAAGTCTCTTTAAATGTTTTATGGACATTCCCGAGTATTGTTATGGTAGAAGTGGACAGTTTAAAATGAATCATGATTAATTTCACCTGTTTTAAATTCTTGTGTTTCTGTAAAATATCAATAATAATCAGCTTCACACCTCATTCGTGTGTCCTTAAAAACATTTTAATAATGAAAATATATTTTTGTAATATTCAAAGTCAATATTTTTACCTTCAGTTTAGTTTATTCGATATCCGTAAAATTCTTTTAACAGTGTTTAAACCTCTAAATCTAGCGGCGAACTCAATTCTTTTTTATTCCGATAACTCCTGCCATTACTTTCCACACTCTAAATATTTTTATTAAAACCGCTTTATATTCGACAGTTTTACCTTCAATTTAATTTATTCAGTCCTTAAATCGCTACTCCCATTAGCAATTTATATTGCTCGTGATTTCAACAACTCTCACGATTAGTTTGCAAATCTAATTGGAGAAGAATATTCAAGGAATCGGGCCCACTCATGAAGAAGGTCGGTCGTTAGTTCTGTTTACCCAAATGTTAAGTCGCAATCCATAACAAACTTTTTACATTCTACTGTATATGGATAACGTATCTATAAATAATGCGTATTATGTTTTTATTCGTTTAATCAGTACATACACGTGGGAGCTCTCACAACCACACACACACACACACACACACACACACACACACACACATATATATATATATATATATATATATATATATATATATATATATATATATATATATATATATATATATATATATATATATAGAGTGTGGAATGTTTCTACACAGGGGCTCAGTTACAACTCAACATTTAAAGCGTGTTTTCACTCGAGCAGCTCCCGTTAAAGGAAATTCCTCGATGTTACAGACAGTATATATTGTAAATACACATTCCCAAATAAATAATATATAAATAAATAATATATATATATATATATATATATATATATATATATATATATATATAAAATATATATATATATATATATATATATATATATATATATATATATATATATATATATATATATATATATATAATCTTCGGGAAACAAGGAAGGGTGAAAGAGCAATTGAATAAACAGACGGCTGAAATAAAATATTCATACTTAATGGGAAAAAGGAACCGACTCCTCATCTGCGCTCCCATAACAAAACACACCGTTATTAAACCCAGAGAATCTACCTTCCTTAAAATTTATACATTTTACATATTTTTTGTAGTATATCCATCAAATTCATCAATTCCTAAGTTTTATTCATATTCTTACAATATCTTCGTTTTATGAAACTGAATTCAATTATAAGTCTTCAAAATGTATAAATTTAAAGGTAAACAGCTTGTTTGGACTTAATAGCAAAGGTATAGAGTCCAACTGCATGGATAAACCAGATTTGATGAGTGGAGCAGAGATGAGGTGGCGGCTCTTTCCTTCAATTGAGAACACATTTCCAACTGTCTGTACGGCTGTTTTGAATTGTTACTATATATATATATATATATATATATATATATATATATATATATATATATATATATATATATATATATATATATATATATATATAAATATATATATATATATATATATATATATATATATATATATGTATGTGTGTGTAATAATATATATTTTTCTATCATTGTGTATCACTTCTCCTACAGAAGTCAAACTAGAGACAATACTCGTTAGGATATTTACCCTGCTCCATTTTCTTCATATGTTACACATCTACATAAACACCACGTGTTTCAGTTATTTCTAGCATATATATATATATATATATATATATATATATATATATATATATATATATATATTCATACATATATATGTATATGTATATATGTATACACCCATATACATATATATACATACTGTATATATATCAATTTAGTAAGAGTTTTAGTGGGTCTCGGTTGGTAACAAAAGAAAATTTATGGAACCCTTTTATTGATATCATGTTGGCCTGTTGGTTAATATGGCGAAGATGTGACCAACCACAAATTATGACAGATTAGCTGCACGCCAGTCACCTGAGTTCATCTATCCATAAAAGATCCTACGATTAACATTGTTAAAAATTTATTCTTCGGAAAGACCAAAAAAAGGGACAGCCAAATACCCGTTTCCAACCAAGAACAGAGGAGAATGGAGGCATGTATAGGTATTTGAAAAAGGGAAACGTGAAGAAAGACAACCGATTAAACGTGTTCTAAGATTTGTCAAATTCCAGCACCCATACTCGAGTTTCCAGTCTGAAAGCTTGGCGTTGTTTTTAGCCTTTCTTACTCCCATGAAATCAAACACTCAGTCATTTAGTGAAAGGTATTCAAGTGCGTGACATCAATGCAAATTTTACAAAAAAGAAATAAGAAACTAAAGGAACACTTGTTCTAGTTCAATCGGTTGCATGAGTCTCCCCAAGACGCATACTAGATGGAGAAAACAATTACCAAGTGTAAATTGGATACGCCAATTAGTCTGGATAAGAAACAAGTAAAAATTGTGCCGAAGTTTCTTCGGCGCGATCGAGTTTTCTGTACAGCATATAATGCTGTATAAAACTCTCAGCCACGGCCCATGAAACTCTCAGCCGCGCCCCATGAAACTTTCAGCCACGGCCCGGTGGTGGCCTGTGTCGTTGGCACCTATAGCGGTGCCAGACGCAAGATCATGGCTAACTTTAACCTCAAATAAAACAAAAACTACTAAGGCTAGAGGGCTGCAATTTAGTATGTTTGATGATTGGAGGGTGGATGATCAACGTACCAATTTGCAGCCCTCTAGCCTCAGTAGTTATTAAGACCTGACGGCGGACAGAAAAGTGTGGACGGGCGGACAAATAGCCATCTCAATAGTTTTCTTTTTTTACAGGAAACTAAAACCCCTCACGATATATCTGCTTTAAGAACAGTCTCTGAGAACATACCTGACACGGATTAAGCTCGTGAAAATCGACGGCAACAAATACGAGAAGAAAGCGGGTGTCGATAGCAGAATATAGTGTGCCTAAATGTACCGTAACTTAATAACAGGGGGGGAAATCAATACCGCATCGCCTGTGGTCGACTAAATTAAAGCAAGGAGCTCGGAGGCCGAACTTGAATTTCTAGAATTAATTTGATGACAATACGGTGTGTTCACTTGGTGGATGTTGCGTGTTAACTATACCCGTGTCAAATTAAGAAACTTATAAGTGAATCGAAATTCCTATTAAATATTTTTTATGTTGTTTGAGTCTCGGAAGATGAATGACTCTTTGGTAATAAGTGTGATATTCACATGCTGAAAGAGAGGCACATATACCAAGTCCGCGTGCATGGTTATATAAAAAAAAAATTTAATTTTGAGGCAAAGCAGGATACTACTTCATATGTAAACCTTATATTATATGCTGTTGTTTCTAAACCGCCAAAAAGTGACGGTAATATACGAAAGAGGTAAAGGTCAGGTCGCAACCACAAAGACGATAAATCATGTTCCAAAGCTCGGACAAAAGCAATTTCATTCAACCTCTATATATATATATATATATATATATATATATATATATATATATATATATATATATATATATATATATATATATATATATATATATATATATATATATATATATAGGGTAGTGTAAGAGAGAAGAGAGGCTGGCCCTAGAAAGACGACGGGAAGTCCCGACCCTGAGGACGTTACGTACTGCCCCATACCTAGGACAAAGGAACCACCATTGATGAAAAAGGCTGGCAGCTCAACAAAGCTAAGTCCCGACCCTAGAGACATTACTTACTGTTTCGAAGCCCTGATCAATGCATCCTGATCTGGCTTTTACTTATACGGGAACCAATGGTTCTACAAATGTTACAGTTGCACACATAAAATATATACGGACACACATTGTGTTCCATATGCACTGAAAATTATATGAAATATAGATTACAAGTGTGTCATGCTTTACACACACACACACACACACACACACACACACACACACATATATATATATATATATATATATATATATATATATATATATATATATATATATATACATTTATATATACACATATACATATATGTATAAACAGTATGTATATATATATATATATATATATATATATATATATATATATATATATATATATATATTTATGTATATATATGTATATATATGTATGTAAGTCACATGTACACAAATATATATATATATATAATATATATATATATATAATATATATATATATATATATATATATATATATATATATATATATATATATATATATATATATATATATATATAAAGCAATAAAAACTGCGCATCAATTAAGGCAAATACCACATAATGCCAAAGTTATATTCAGTACCCGGGCTCCATTAAGAAACATATTGCATATTTCAGTCGAGCAAATCTCAAAACCGCGACAAACGAACCATAAAGGGAAGCGGGAAAACTGAAACCAAAAAAAAAAAAGAGAAAAAAATTATTCAGAATGTAAAGAATCCCGCAGGCGAACTGGGCTGTGAAAAGACCACCGGGATATTTACACGAACAAACATGGAAGAGAAAAGAGGAGGAAAAAAAAAAATTAATGCTCAAACATACCTGTTAACACGGGGCTTATTTAATTAGCCTCCATTATTCACGTCGAAATATTTGCTTAGACAAGTAAGGTAATTTTGGAGGGTCGCTGACGGTACAGGCGGGCGTGAAAATTCTTTATATTATACTGCATATATATATATTATATCTAATATATATATATATATATATATATATATATATATATATATATATATATATATATATATATATTGAAATAATCACCACACAATTACGTGTGGAACAGAAATAAATTTCTGACTCACATCAGGATCGAACCTGGGTCTTTCAATCGAAAGACAAACTGGCAGCGGTCTCGTCTTTCAACTGAAAGACCTGGGTTCGATCCTGATGTGAGTCAGAAATAAATAAATAAATAAATAAATAAATAAATAAATAAATAAATATATATATATATATATATATATATATATATATATATATATATATATATATATATATATATATATATATATATATATATATATATATATATATATATATATATATATATATATATATATATATAATGTATATATTCAGCCTTTTCAGTTGACAATTGGTAGCTCCACAATATTAGCGGCTTCACACACATCCTTAGAAGGATAGAATCCTCATCAGCATTACGTTGAACCCGACTACACATTGCACCATTTCCATCAACCTTGCACGTACTCTTGGCTTCCTGACTGTGAAGGTCATTCCCTTTTCATTCTCTTTCATATAATCTATCTTCCTGATCTAGGTCTTCCTCTTTTCCTTCCCCGAATTCTAAATGATACACTGTTTACATCTGAAAATAATCAGATCCATCGTTTTACAAACACGAAACTTTTTACCACCTCGACACATCTCCAAATTTCTCCCCCTACCAATTCGTCTAATGCCGCATATGCTATGCAAACAGTTCCTCTCAACAGGCGCAATACTTTTTTTTTTTTATTCACATTCAACATCATAACTTCACTTCCGAAAAGGAGAATTTTCTCCACTATTCCTTCATATATTCCCACTTTCGATTTTTCAGATCTCTTTCCCCGTCTTTTGCAAAAATTCCCACTTTCTCTCTTGCTTCACCTATTTCGTGCTATATTTACTAGCAGAACTTATATGAATCAACCATTTCCATTCTTCTTCTGACCTAATTAACGCTTATTTCTCCATCTTTCTGATTTCCATTTACTTCCATAACCTTAATCTTGGTCACATTAACTCTTAACATTCTCATCTGACCAATACTTTCATGAGACCAATACTTTCAGGGTATTTTACTAATTTCTGCTGTTTCCCTTAATTATCCTGAGTCAACTCTTATTATGCTAACATAAGCAGAACAGGATTGTTCCTTTTAGCTATTTCATTAATTCTGTAGATCCAGGATCATATTTTATTTATGAAGTGAACGAGTGAAAGTTTCTCTAAATTTATAATTTAGCTGTTATTTACTTCTTTTTCTTATTCCCAATAACTTTAAGCTAAAACTACATCTCCAGTGACGACGACCTAAGCCACTGCCACGCCAGATTACGTATTTAAATCAATCCATCAATCAACCCTTGCAGGAGATCACGCCGAATCTCAAACGTGATAACGAATTTTCTCTCTCCCGAGTCCGACGACCTGGCGAGCATCAACAGGTCAACCATATGACCCTACCGCCATCGCAACTAACGACCTGGTGCTAATTAGCGATGATGGTAATTTTCTCTTGATGGCACCAGATGGCAGTGGTGGAAGGTTTGCCGCCATCGCCGAATTCCGGAGATATGGATTCTTCTTGCTTTCATTCGGGGAGATTAGCAGGAGTAAATTAAATATATTAACGTTGGAATGTAAATTTTTTAAAAGTAAATTTATTGTCGTCATGAAAAAGTACGCAGGAGAAGATATATTTGTAGACACAGAATACTCATACTGTACATATGTCAACTGCATACATACATTTTCCTTTATACATACGTATGTATGTATGTAGTATATACATATATATATGTGTATTTATATATACACATATGTATGCATGTATATGTATATATGTGTGTATATACGTGTATATACATTATATACATATATATATACATGCGTAATGTGCGCGTGTGTACGGCTAGGAGACAAGTCTGACCAGAAATAAGATGATGTATTATCAAAAGGAACAATAAAAAACAATCATGACGACGATAGAGAGGCATTTCAAGCTCTTTTGAAAAGAAGATAAAAACTAATCAGAAGTGTGACACTCTAGGAATATATTATGTCCTAATCATCCAACAGAAAGGAAATTGTCTTACCTTCAGCAGAGAAGAATAAAAACAAAGTACAATGACTGTAGGAAAATTGTGAAGAAAATCGAGTCGGGTAATAATAGGAGAGTCGAAATAGGAGGTAAATAAAGAACGGAAATATATTAAGTTTTAAGGTGGCGGAGTAACACTGGAGTGCTTAGTGAACAGATGGGACTGTTTTCTTGGAAAGCAGAAATGAGTACTCCACTAGGGGGAAGGGGGTGTTGGGAAGGGGGGTAATGAGGACCATGTTATCACTACGGACTTTCCTCGCGGAAGTGGACTGGTGATGATGAGAGAGACGGCTCTCTCTCTCTCTCTCCTCTCTCTCTCTCTCTCTCTCTCTCTCTCTCTCTCTCTCTCTCTCTCTGTCACTTACAGGCACAAACACATGCACAAACAAACACACACACAAGCACACACACAAGCACAATGAAAATGCAGAGAAAAAATGAAAGTTAACATCTTCGTGTAGTTCAACGGTCAGTCGCGTGACAGTTGTATATTATAGAGGGATTAAAAAGAATCCAACATCTATGTTGAATCCTGGCGTTATACCTGGTAAGTTCATTCATTTATTGATTTCAACACACTGGCGTCACTACAACAATAGGTACTGACGCAGGAAGTATTTTATCAGCTATACATACATACACACACGCAAACACACACACATACAGTGTATATATAATATATATATATATATATATATATATATATATATATATATATATATATATATATATATATATATATATATATATATATATATATATATGACACTCACAAATTTGATTTACTTTCAAGACAACAATCTATGACGAGGTAATGACAGAGAGAGAGAGAGAGAGAGAGAGAGAGAGAGAGAGAGAGAGAGAGAGCCTAACGTGACAGTTAATATACAGGTATTATAAAGAACCCCCTCAACTGTGAATGTATATCCTGAAGCAATTACTCTTATTATGTAAGTCATTATTTTTTCATGTATGCGGATAATCGTTTGCTTGCGGTTTACTTTTGCATAAACTGATTGAAAAAACTGAGTAAATGCAAGACAACAGGGCAATAAAAATGGACTTTTGTGATAAAATAGATAGAGAGAGAAAGAGAGATAGATAGATGGACAAATAGATAGATTCTTACTGGCAGCAAACATCTACATCTAAAACGCTACTTAATAAGAACAGAACTGACAGAAAGTTGGCGGTGTATTTACAGCTTTAACTATTATCTCATTTATACAGCTTCCAGTTCTTCGTTGGGAGAGTGGGTTCCGCTCTCAGCTAGCACTCTGCTGGCCGCGAGTTCGAATCTCCGACCGGCCAATGAAGAATAAGAGGAATTTACTTCTGGTGATAGAAATTCATTTCTCGTTATAATGTGGTTCGGATTCCACAATAAGCTGCATGTCCCGTTGCTAGGTAACTAACTGGTTCTTAGCCACGTAAAATAAATCTAATCCTTCGGGCCAGCCCTAGGAGAGCTATTAATCAGCTCAGTGGTCTGGTTAAACTAAGGTATACTTAACTTTTTATACAGCTTCCGCATTATCGGAAACAGTAATACGGAAGAAATTATCTCACCAGGTAATACTGGTGAAAGTTCTAATATTTCATATTAACAGAAAATTACATACATTTGAAATACAATATACTATCAGTCTCACACAAAACCACACTGTTTGAGACTTAAGAACGTATAACAATGACTGTTGGTATCCTATTATTTCAAATCTCGAGTGAGTTCTCAAAACCGGTTCTATAAGCTTCGTTCAGAGACATTCTAAAGGCACTTGGTGACCTATTAAAACTCCAATTGGGTTCGATTAAAATAAAGGCTGAGAGCTGAGTTGCAACATCAACCACTTAAAATGACAATAAAAACGCCTCCCAGAAAGATTAGGTGCCATGGTAAGAACTTAAGTTTGTTAAAGACTACCATAAGTAGCAGGTAGTGGAATAAATGTACAATTAGCTCCATGGAACAATTTAGCAGACACAGAGAGGGATAAGAAGACTTAACTGCTTTAACACAATTGCCTTGAAGCAGAACAGTGTCTAGTTACCATTTCCACATGGACTGGGTTTTAAAAATGTTTAATTCTAAATTATTTAATAAGCAATGCAATCATTACAGAAAAAATGAAAAGATTAGATGGTTTAACTCATGGTGCAGAAGGCTGACACTTTCTGAGGAAACGTTAGAAGAATCATAAGTTGTCAAAAACGTTCCTCTCCAGTCATTACTCTTGAAATTCATTTCCAATTCTTGTGTGTGTGTGTGTGTGTTTTATTGGTACATTTATAGGAACCAACTAAATTTTCTAGACTTTTTTCAGTCACAATCTTTAATTACTATCACTTGTACTTTTTTCAGCCACAATCTTTAATTATTCCCACTTGTATTAAAACTCACAACATCAAGAAACATTTAATAAAAGATTGCCACGTCTGCATCCAGTTTTTTCTGATATCCTAGATTCCGTTAACCTGAACCCCTTTAATCTAACCGGCCAGGAAAGGTCACGTGATGTCATTTTATTTATCTATTTTCCCACCCCAAAAGCAATTTGGTGGAGTGCTGTTCCCTTTGTTAGTCTTTCGACCTAAGTTCTCGAGTGTTTGTATGAATTAACTTACGCTGGCTCGACAACTTTTCATTTTAAGGTTTTTACACCGAGCGTAGCCGCATGCCTCAATTACTAGGCCTTTACGGCTTATCGAATTTTCATCAGACTACTGTTTTCTTTCCATAAGCTAATTTTGAGGCACGTGTGTTTTCATTCAACTTGTAGGTGCAGAGCTCAATTATGCTTGTTGTCGTTAATCTACTTTTTATTCCATGGCTTGCCTGAATAATCCATACATTCTTTCCTTATCAATATCATTGTTATGATTCCCTCACTTTTAGGTTATTCTTGTAGGGGATTAGTGAAATCCAAGTCCTTACTGTAATATTATCTTGGTTTCATTTTCACTGTGTAAATACATATTTATACAACACACATTATATAATTATATATATATATATATATATATATATATATATATATATATATATATATATATATATATTGTGTGTGTGTATGTATGTATAACACACATATATACACACACACACACACACACATATATATAATATATTCCACGTAGATTACATTTATTTACGCTACCCCAGTCTGACTTGAAACCAGTGTAAGAGGTACAATGTGATTAAAATACTCAACCCGGATATTAACTTCATTTGATAAACGTACGCAGTATGTCCTAATAAAACGAGTAAGAAACAAATTTCATGATCACACGCCCTTCTATAATTGTAAATACCATCGTGTCTTCCTGGAAAAGGATTTTTAATTACGTCCGAAAAGAGTGATAGATAAATACTACGGGAATAAAATGAAATCCGAAATATATAAGGAAACAAATGGCAATCTTCGTTGCTATTACACGTCCTGAACTTCACTTCTGTTATATCCCAAGCAACACAAACTCGACTATTCCTCAGCCTCCATCGAAAAACCCCAATGGAATGAGCAGAAACACACAAAATCCTGAAAAATAATTCATTAAAGCAATAAATATTCATAGTAATATAGAGTAATCTCGCCAGCCAATACACGTTCTGAACCTGAACGCCCGAACTACGTCAGCAGGAATCTCGCCAAGTCGAATCACCCACTCCATCCATCCCGAGCAATACAGAGGCCGGACCGTTCCTCCGACTTCAGCTAAAAGCATTACGAAATGAATATAGACATCGCCAATCGCTTGCAAATCTGCAAACATACTATGCAGGTGTGTTTGCAGATTTGCAAGCCATTTGCAACGTCGTTTGTGGCATTAAATGGCTTTCATCTCCTGTTAGCATTGTGGCACGGTTGCCGTCCTCCTTGTTCTGGTGTGACTTAAACGCGGAGATTCTAAGCAAGTGAAACACGTCGTTATATATGATGCAATATAACAGTTACGAGAGGTACTGCGATCGATAGAGCAAGGGACGATTCAAAGGGAATTCTTAACGAGAAATACTGCGATGGAAGGACCGAGAGGTGATTGAAAGAGAATTCTTAACGAGAAGTACTACGATCGAGGGACCGAGAGATGATTGAAAGAGAATTCTTAACGAGAAATACTACGCCAGAAGGACCGAGAGATGATTGAAAGAACATTCCTAACGAGAAGCACTACGACAGAAGGACCGAGGGATGGTTGAAAGGGAATTCTTAACAAGAAATACTACGCCAGAAGGACCCAGAGATGATTGAAAGAGAATTCTTAACGAAGAAGTACTACGATCGAGGGACCGAGAGATGATTGAAAGAGAATTCTTAACGAGAAATACAACGACCGAAGGACTGAGAGATGATTGAAAGAGAATTCTTAACGAGAAATACTACGATCGAAGGACCGAGAGATGATTGAAAGAGAGTTCTTAACGAGAAATACTGCGATAGACGGACCGAGGGGTGATTGAAATGATTGAAGGGGAATTCTTAACGGGAAATACTGCGATAGAAGGATAGCGGGATGATTGAAAGGGAATTATTAACTGGAAACACTGCGACAGACAGACCGAGGGATGATTGAAAAGGAATTCTTAACGGGAACTAACGCGACAGAAGGACCGAGGGATGATTGAAATGGAATTCATAACGAGAAATACTGTGATAGAAGGACCGAGAGATGATTGAAAGGGAATTCTTAACGATAAATACTAAGACAGAAGGAACGAGAGATGTTTGACAGGTAATCCTCAACACCAAATGCTCAAATAGAAGGACCGAAGGATGATTTAAAAGGAAATTCATGGCGAGAAAATCTGCCACAAAAGTACCGAAGGATGTTGGGAAGTAAATTCTAAAAGAGAAATACTGAAACAGAAGAACTATGGGATGATTAAAGAGGTATTTTTAACAAGAGAGAGCGAGAGACAGAAGGACAGTGAAAATTAACGGGTTAGTCTTAACAAGAAATACTGGGTCAGGAGTGATGGGCAGTTGCAAGGGCATTCGTAACAAAATACTGCAACAAAAGACCTAGGGGACGACTGAAATGGATGTAATAACGAAAAATATTTCTATTGTTTAGTCTGAGGGCCACTCCTGAAAAAACAAAGTCATGCGGTCCACCTATGTGTATGTATGTATGTATGTGCGTATATGTGTATATATATATATATATATATATATATATATATATATATATATATATATATATATATATATATATATATATATATACATATACATATATGATGTCACACACTTTTCTTTGATTTTGCAAGGAATATTTCTTTTATTCAGGATAAGCGGTAAACCTATTTTTTATGACATAAAAAAGAGAAATATACTTTCATTTATTTTTCTCTAGCCGGCCACTTTCAAAATCAAACGGGCCACTTTTGGCCCACGGGCATGCGGTTCGACGGCCCTGCTATAGTAGCATTGTAGATTGATTGCAGAGAATGAATAAGAATAAAAATAACAGCCTTAGAATGATTGCGGTTCCTATGGTATTAAATGAGACTAATATACTTTGGCAGAATTAGTGTAGTTCAGTTGATAGGGAACGTACAAATTGACGGAAAGAGATGGTGGGGGCGATGGTTAAAAGGTTGAATAATGAAATACGGTACGGTACATGGCAGCTATAGCTGTAAGGGTTGATTGAAGGGAAGCAACAAACGAATGGCCTTTACACAGAAGCTTGATGTCGATAGAAAGAGAAAGTCATTAATCAGGTAGAAAGGGGATGAGATGAAGAGCCGGCGGAATTAACAAGACAAATTGAAAAAGCACTGGCAAACTATCAAAATTCAAATTAATTAAATCTTTGACATAAAACACTTCTTTCTTTGGTAACCTATTTCACAATCTGATTCATGGAAATAATTGTGAATGAAAAAGGGCGAGAACCAAATGTAATAACGATTTTCTTGATTTCATATCCCATTTGGAACTCCCAAGTTTTCAATGGAAAAATGACCCAAACAATGCTTGGAAATCGAGAATTTAGGAATTCATGGTAGGAGACGTTCAAGTTTTGAGCAATGTGACCAGTAGATTTCCTTAAAATGAAATACAATCCTCGAAGGCTATAAAGTGCACGCGAGTTATTAAAATTTCAGGGTACAAAGAGGAAGCAATTACATTGGTAATTAACGGAAATTCTTCTAACTTACTTTTCCTGTCTTTTTAGTTTTCTGAAAAGAACTGTTGTGCAGGCTTTGTCTGTCCGTCCGCACTTTTTCCTGTCCGCAATTTTTCTGTCCGCCCCCAGATCTTAAAATCTACTGAGGCTAGAGGGCTGCAAAGTGGTATGTTGGTCATCAGCCCTCCAATCACCAAAATTACCAAATTACAGCACTCTAGCCTCAGTAGTTTTTATTTTATTTAAGGTTAAAGTCGGCCTTAATCGCGCATCTGGCAACGATAAAGGCCATGCCACCACCGGGCCGTGATTAAAGTTTCATGGGCTGCGGCTCATGCAGCATTATCCGAGACCACCGAAAGCTAGATCTATATTCGGTGGCTTTGATTATAAGATGTACAGAAAAGTCAATGGGCGTCGAAGAAACCTCGGCGCATTTTTTACTTGTTTTCATTTGTGCAGTAAAATATCTGAAGCTCATCAGAATACGAATAAAACATAGTTGAAATAAATTCTCTTATGGGAACCTTTGCAATGATTTTGGACAAGTCAGTATTGTTTTCACGTATAGTCAAAATCTGTACAATGCTTTACTCTCAGTGCCGAATATTTTTCTTTTATTTTCTTCTGAATTCTGTAAGGGTTGAAACAAATGAGGATAGTCGACGTTTCTCATACCGTGTACCCTCTTAATATATATACATATGCATGTATACCTATACACACACACACACACAAGCGAGCGCGCATATATATATATATATATATATATATATATATATATATATATATATATATATATATATATATATATATATATATATATATATATATTAACTTTATCACAAACACAATTGTTCTGTGCATTAGTAGAACTACTAAAGGACCTCATTCAAACTGGATGGTATCAATGGAGATTTTATTCAAAAAGTTACAAGCTTTCTTGGACAAACAGTCCACATTATCAAGTATCCGATTGTGCGGATACTTGATAATGTGGACTGTTTGTCCAAGAAAGCTTGTAAATTTTTTAATAAAAACTCCAGTTTGAATGAGGTCCTTTAGTAATATATATACATATATATATATATATATATATATATATATATATATATATATATATATATATATATATATATATATATATATATATAATAAATATATATGTATATGTATATATACACACACACATATATATATGTATATATAAATATATATATATATATATATATATATATATATATATATATATATATATATACTGTATATATATTCGTGTGTGTGTGTTATACTCTCCCATAAGTTGTTCGGACTCCTCAGTTGCCAGTAAATACCAGTGCAGAGTAAAACTTGCTCGATCCAAGTAAAAGTAAGTAAGTATAGCTTAGTTTTACCAGACCACTGAGCTGATTAACAGCTCTCCTAGGGCTGGCCCGAAGGATTACACTTATTTTACGTGGCTAAGAACCAATTGGTTACTTAGCAACGGGACCTACAGCTTATTGTGGAATCCGAACCACATTATAGCGAGAAATGAATTTCTATCACCAGAAATAAATTCCTCTAACTCTTCATTAGCCGGCGGCGGGAATCGAACTCCGGTCCATCGAATGACGGTCTGAAGCTCAACCAACTCGGCCAACAAAGGGCTGATCCAAGTAAAAAAAAAAAAAAAAAAAAAAATGAGTGTAAGGAGCCTTTGCATCTATTGCATCAATTCTTACATCTGTTTTACTATAAACAGTCCAAGCCGTTATTCTTGCAAGTAAAATATGGACGTAATAAAGTTTACTGGAGTTATTCATTTCAAGTAATTAATCTGGCCAATGAAAATAAACCTAGAGTCAATATATCAATGATGGGTTTTAAAATTATTTATAAAAGTATCAATATGCCATTCTATATTAAATCTTGTTAGACTGTGCCAAAGTATGCATGTGTAACCATATGTATTTATGCTAACATCCTAGGTAAAACCTAATTCGTTTCTCTGTTGCACAACAATACACTTAAAAGGACTGAAAAAAAAGAAAAATGATTTCCAGTGGAAAATATATATATATATATATATATATATATATATATATATATATATATATATATATATATATATATATATATATATATATATATATATATATATATATATATATAAGCCGTAAATCTACTATGGAAAAAGCCTTTAGCAACACGAGGCAATTATAACAACCTTGCAATCAGTATTCTTTCCCCTGGCTTATATTATTTCTGTGACAGGAAGCTTTCGAATAAGGACTGTTCAGACAGTAGTCTTGTAAATGCAAACAGATACATCGACCGAATTGGCTCCACCTATGAACCAAATCCTTCAACGTGAATGGAAGGAGAGTATCAGGGGAGGAGGAGGAGGAGGAGGAGGAGGAGGAGGAGGAGCTGAGATAGAAAACAATCGGGAGGAAAATAAAAATGAATGAGCGAAAATCCGTCGAGTGGAAACTGCAAGGGGAAATGAGACTAGAATTTGGGAGGAAGAACTTCCCGAATTTCTGAGATTGCAAAGTCAACAGTGGAACTGGAATCTCATTCTAAAGAGGAAAGAAGAAGAGGAGGAAGAGGAAGAGGAAGAGAAGGAGGAGAGAGGAGGAGGAGGAGATCCGTATATAATATATTTGCAGGAATTTCATGGCCTTGCCATTCCCCTTGTGTGTTACTCCTCTGGCTTCAAGATCCTCACCTGTAAAGGATTTAATCCTTCTTTTATTATTTGACGCAGATGCTCTATTATTATTATTATTATTATTATTATTATTATTATTATTATTATTATTATTATTAGCGTTTAACATTAAACTTTGAAAGAGTTCACCGTTTAACAAGTATTCAGTTTTTATTTTATTTTCTGAGTTTAAACAATGCTCAGTCGTAACTCTCTCACCTATAATTTCTACTGTTATTGTTGCTCCTGTTTCAATGGAGTCTATTTCTATTCAGTTTAGTAGGGCCTTCTTCTTTAAACAAAATATCTAAAAACAAAATTTTGTTAATCGTTCCAATGATTTTTTTACGCTCGGCGCGTCTTACTATTTAATACCTCAATATCAAAACATCTAAAAAAAAATGTTCTAGGTGGACAGTAAATTAAGTATTTTCTCAAAAATATAAATACAAAAACGTTCCTCAGTGCAAGACTCCAGAAGTGATTTTAGTTTTCTGCAATAGAAAATTATTGTGCCGGCTTTGTCTTGTCTGTCCGTCCGTACTTTTTTGTCCACACTTTTTTCTGTCCGCACTTTCTCTGCCCGCCCTCAGATCTTAAAAACCACTGAGGCTAGAGGGCTGCAAATTGGTATGTTGATCATCCACCCTCCAATCGTTAAACATATCAAATTGCAGCCCTCTAGCCTCACTCGTTTTTATTTTATTTAAGGTTAGAGTTAGCCATAATAGTGCTTCTGGCAACGATATTGGCTCCTACAGCATTATATCGAGACCACCGAAAGCTAGATCTATTTTCGGTGGCCGTACAGAAAACTTGACTGCGATGAAGAAACTTCGGCACATTTTTTACTTGTTTTTCTTGAAAGTGATCATGAAAAATATCCTCTCAAAACATGATTAAAATACACTTCACGCATAAGTTGATTAACAAGATGTTTACGAAGACTACAAGGACAAAGGCTATGTACCTTGAAAAATTTTTGATGAAAACGAATTTTTAAAAATTACAACCTCTCCTGCAAAAGATATCTTCGTAGTAAGACATACATTGTTGCGCTGAAATACGTATAAAAATAATGTCAATATAAATCATACAAAAAATGTAGCTAGCTAAAATTACCAGAACACTTTATATAAATATATATATGTGTATGTATACATGTATATATATATATATATATATATATATATATATATATATATATATATATATATATATATATATATATATATATATTTGAGTGAGGAGTCAGGAGTCAATCCATACTTAAAATCATCAATGAAGGGCAGAGGACACACACCTTCAATTGATGATATATATTATATATATATATATATATATATATATATATATATATATATATATATATATATATATATATAAATTATATATTATATATACTATATATATATATATAATTAAGTATATATTAGTTTAATATATATATATATATATATATATATATATATATATATATATATATATATATATATATATATATATATATATATATATATATATATATATATATATATATATATATATGCATGCATGGTGCGGGCGTGTTTATTACAGTTACGACACGTATTTAACAATCAGAGTCCATCATGGATCATAATTTAGTTTTGATATAAATTATAAATATGATCTGATTTGCATACTGTGTCATTTCGAGTACAATGCCAGTTTCAAATGAAGTTTTTCTCTTATGAAGACAAGCCCAATTTAGCACCAGTTTTATAATCCATGACTTACCCAACTACGAATATGAAGTATTCAGTTCCATATGATGACTTACGTACCAACTAATTAAGGCTCTACTAGTATTAAGGTTTTCTCTGTTCACCCTTTATCAAAATATTCAGAACTCCCCGCCATTCTTCGTACTCCCTTATTTACATCAATGGTCTTCTGAACCGCCAATATAAGGGGAAGGGTGAGATTTTTTCTGTACCCCCTCCCCTCTTAAAATATTCAGAATTTCCCAGCCTTCTCTTGCATTTTCTTGCTAATATCGATGGTCTTTGAAAGTGGCTATATAAAGGGAATGGTATTCTGAGTCTCCACAGTTGCAACAGAACCTCGGCGATGGCCACAGCTGTGGCCTGATGAAGACTGTCGTTTCCCTGTCCTTGGTGGAGATGTTTCGATTTTGAATTTTATTTTTCCTTAAACCCAAACATATGCTCTTACTCTATGTATTTCAGTACTTTTGTTTCGCCTTCCCTATAAGGAGAAACCTTTGATTATGAATTTTATTTGTCCTTAAATTCTTACTCTAAGTATTTTAGTAATTTTGCTTCATTTCCCATGTAAAGATATACCATTGTCTTCCTCCATTTACAGGCATGTATGGTGAATGAGAAGGAAAAATAATTTATGCCCAGTCATGTCTCAAGCTGGAAATAAAGGGAGCCGTCAATTTTCTCACTGGAGGTGTAGAAATTACTAGAATTTACACAGAGAGAGAGAGAGAGAGAGAGAGAGAGAGAGAGAGAGAGAGAGAGAGAGAGAGAGAGAGAGATAACTTTTCTTACATGCGCTACATCAAGGGTGAAAAGTTATTTTATATGCAAATCCATAAAACAAATACTGCAATCACGAAATATATTCGAGAAAATTACCAGATCACGTTTTCTGTTATGACAGACGCTATAATTGCCATCCCACTGATGAAACGAAAAATATAAAGATATAAAAAAACAAATATACCTTTAATTTACCCAAGAAACAAAGAACATGACGGAGGGTTCCCCGACATGAAAGGAGGGATTAAGGACAAAAATAATCCTTAAGCAAACAATGGGGAGTAAAAAAGGTGCTTGAATTATCTAATCACAAAGCGGCATCGATCTGTCTTCCAAAGACTGAGGAAAGCCAAAATGACGTCATATCATGTGCATAAAAAATATAAGGTTAACAAGGTTAATATCTCTCTCTCTCTCTCTCTCTCTCTCTCTCTCTCTCTCTCTCGTGTTAGAAACAGGTCTTACTATATGAAACGGGAACTTTAAGTCCCTTTTTTATTTTTGTTTCGAATAACTTTCCCTTTCCAGAAATGCAATTTAAACTCTTGCATAAAAACCCATACACTATTTTCCCGCTATATTTTGCGTTCCATTACCAGGAATCACTACGCTCCCAAGATATTACTGGCAAAGCCTTCCGTAATTATACTCGTACTGCAGCTGGGCTCGAAATGAAACTGGATTCCAGAGAATTAGCTTGTATCACGGTTTTTCATTAAGATTGCGAAATAACACTTTATGGATCTGCCAGTCATTTCATCACGTATAAGTGATGAAATGATTGGCAGACCCATGAAGTGTGTGTCCCTTGAGTACTAATTTACGGTGGCTATTTGATTCTTTCCAACACTAATCGAATTGAAATGGAAAATTTAAAAGGTTTACCTAACAGAGATGTCCGCTACTTTCAACTAGATGCAAGAACATCATTTATTTTAGAAGACAGACAAAATCAACAGAAAAACTTTTCTGAGTTTTTGAAGAAAAAAGTGTCCCCTTGTATGCACGATCTCAACAAATTTTCAAAAACGTACAAGAACACAGGAACTTATGGATATGCTTCAGTAATATTTAGTTCCCTATATTTCATTTCCCTACTATTCATAACCTCTCTATCCAAAGTATCCCCTAAAAGACCAAGGGGACGCAGCTCAATAAACACTGTTGAAACAGATCAGGCACCAAGCTTACCTCAAAAGCCCTAATTATATTCTCTTTAAATTTCCCATCTTGTGCCATCCACCCCGTATTTTTCCCCCATCTTGAAACCACATAACATTCATCAGTACAAGGCCAAGGGAAGGAAATGAAGCCGAAGGAAACTGCTAAGAAAAGCACGGTGCGTTGTCTGCCCCAAAAGTCATATCCTTCCCATCCTTACAAATCCACCCCATATCCTATCCCATCTCGAATCAACAAACCACTCGTCACATAATGGCCGAGGAAACGTGGCCGAATGAGGCAGTCTAGAACAGACTTTGGTCTAGAATACGACGGGTATGGAACGTACCCAGGCAAAGACGTATGGAGGAAGTTTCTGGCGAGCGTGGCAAGATGGTCCAAAGGAGGGGGAAAACAAAAATAGGTTTATCAATTATTCCCCGCGAGGCCATTTGTACAATCTGCCGGTTGTTCTTTGAAGTTTAGGAGCTCTTTCATTCTTTGAGTAAGTTTGCTACAAGATTAGTGGAGTTTCCGCTCGCTAGGTGGGACAGGGGCGTTGGGTGTTGGGGAGGGGGGAGAGAAAGGAGGGGGAGGCTATGTGAGAAGAGGACGAAAGGTTTCAAGAAGTCTGCAAGAAGTTGGAAAGAGGAGAGGAAGCGATGACAGGAAACGGGAAGATGAAATAAATTAGGAGTCGCGTAACTACAATGAAGTTAAATGAAAACCAAAATAAGAAGCAATGAATGCATAATAAAATTAAAAGCAATGAAGAGTAACGTAACAATCATTAAAGAGAAACAGATGAAAAATGAGAATAAAATCAACAAGCATTAAAACAACAATAGGACTCTTGAATTTACAACAAAACCGGCGAATATTTGCTTTTAATCAATGCATAACAGATATGTTTGCTATTACTTATGATATCAGATAATGTACAGTTGATTTTTAATCGCGTAGTCTGCTTTTGTATTTGCCAACCGTTGTGCATCACGTGAACATTTTGCGTGCGTGGCAATATATGCGCGCCGCCAGCACGCGAGCACATGCATAAACACACAGTAGTGTAGGTATGCGTGTGTATTATTATATATATATATATATATATATATATATATATATATATATATATATATATATATACATATGCATATATATATATATATTTATATATATATATATAAATATATATATATATATATATATATATATATATATATATATATATAATATACATATGGTATGTATTTATATACACACATATATAAATATATATACCCGTGTATATATAAAATATATATATATATATTATATATATATATATATATATATATATATATATATATATATATATATATATATATATATATATATATATATACATATACATATACATGTGTGTGTGTGTGTATGTTGAGTTGAGAAATAAAAAAAAATCTTACTTCATGAGAAAACCTTATTCAATACAGAGAATAAAATAATTAGTTATTTACATCATTTCACAGTCTTTAGGAGCTATATTCAATTTACCATCATTCCATAATATATCCTATTCCTCCATGACCATAAATTTACTCGAGCTTCCCAACCACTGGCCTTCTCCCCCCAAAAAAAATAAATAAATAAACAAATAAAACACAAATAAATCCACAGCCTCATGCAATCTCACTCAACGGGGATATCGAAAATCTCTCAGAAAAAAAAAAGAGACAATTTTTCTCGACGAAAAATAACGATAGACAACGTGTCAGCAGGACCGGGAAAAAATGCGATTAAGAACGCAGCGAATATTCGCTGGCCATCCAAACTTCGTCACGATAATAGTGAATGAAAAGAGAAAATAAGAGGATATCGCATCCTTTCTCCTTTAAGGGAATCTATATTCGAAGGAGGAAACGCGCCCCCCCCCCCTTCCATCATTTTGCCCTTTTTCCAATAACGGTATTGATGGTTATCCTCGAGGTAATAAGAAATTCCTCCGGCCCTACATTTCTCAGTTATTTCATTAGACATTTAGATCACAGAAACTGTATAAACTGCAGACATAGTGATGAACCAACCTAAAGATATTCACTTTTCTCGTAAAACAAATAGCAAAATTTAAAAAAAATAAAAATAATAACCCAACGCACTGTCTCCATCTTTCTCACAAACAAATAGCAAAATAAAAATCAATCAGTAAAAAATAATCCACTGCACTATCTTTATCTTTCTAACAAAAAAAAAGCAAAATAAAAAAAAATTGCAAAAAATAATCCACCAAACCATTTCCATCTTTCTCACAAACAAATAAAATAAAAGTCAATTAGTAAAAAATAATCCACCGCACTATCTTCATATTTCTCACAAGAAAAAAAAAAACATTAGAAAAATAAAAGCTAAGACTCCCATCGAAAAGTTAAAGGAATGAAAAAAAGGCTCTAAAGAGAAGGGTTAGCAAATGACGTCATCGATCAACCGGAGTCCTGTCGAGGGGTGCCCAAGGAAGATCTTAATTACCGATCATATATCTGAGGCAAGAAGAGAGAGAGAGAGAGAGAGAGAGAGATTCAGGGAGAGAAAGAGAGAGGGAGAGAGAGAGAGAAAGATCCAGGGGAGAGAGAGAGAGAGAGAGAGAGAGAGAGAGAGAGAGAGAGAGAGAGAGAGAGAGAGGAGTCCCTCGGCTGCAGCCACCACATGGCGCTTTCACAAGCGACGCCCTTTATATTATTTTCTCCGGGAACTTCCTCCGGGGTTGACAGATTACGCTTTATCCTCCAATTTCATGAGAATGGCTCGAAAGATGGAGGCCATATTTCAGCGAACAACCGTCGGCGCGGCGGCGTTCCAGGAGACGTCCTAGTTATACAGGCAGTTAGTGAAGCAGATTATGCGTGTGCCTGCTTTGACTGAATATGTATGTATGTATGTGTGTGTGTGTGTATATATATATATATATATATATATATATATATATATATATATAATCACTATACTTATACCTTTTCCCTTAAAAGGGTGTCCTCTAAGAGTGTAAATTTTCCATTTCTCGCTAATTCGTTTCAGGATGAGGCAGCAGGTCTCATCCATTTCTCCCCCCTAGCTGCCATCACAAAAGTCGACTAACCACCAAGTATACAATTTAAAAAGCGGTACAATTTATACAAACAACCACCAGACACTTATCCTTTACTGTGAAGCATGTATGAAAGTATTCTTCACAATATAAGAATCCCAGGACATGTCTCCTGCAAGATCCTTGGGCAATTAATTATGTATCTAAAGGGAATAATTATAGCTCATGAATATCCCCATTTTAGACAAGCCGGCGTTTCCACTTTTCTCATCTAGAAGATAATTACATCAATTACAGAGTAATTATGAAATAGAAGCACTGCGGGGAAGAGAAATCGTTTTTACAAGTTCCTCTCACTCAATCAGAATGGCGGAATTTGGTATTTAACTTGAGAAGGGGTGTTATCATTGCATCAATTAAAAACAAGTACAAATGCGCCGAAGTGTCTTCGGCGCAATCGAGTTTTCTGTACAGCGTATAATACTGTCTGAAACTCTCAGCCGCGGGACATGGAACTCTCAGCCGCTGCCGATGAAACTTTCAGCCACGGGCCGGTGATGGCCTATCCTATACCGTTGCCAGACGCACGATTATGGCTAACTTTAACCTTCAATAAAATAAAAACTACTGAGGCTAGAAGGCTGCAATTTGGTATGTTTGATGCTATGGAGGTGGATGATCAACATACCAATTTGCAGTCCTCTAGCCTCATTAGTTTTTAAGATCTGCGGCCGGACAGAAAAGTGCGGACAGACAGACAAAACCGTCACAAATGTTTTCTTTTACAGAAAACTAAA
>NC_089787.1:36363123-36390623 GCF_040412425.1 Macrobrachium rosenbergii | reverse complement strand
TTGTGCCGGCTTTGTCTGTCCGTCCGCACTTTTTCCTGTCCGCCCTCAGATCTTAAAAACTACTGAGGCTAAATAGCTGCAAATTGGTATATTGATCATCCACTCTCCAACCAACAAACATCCCAAATTGCGACCCTCTAGCCTCGATAGTTTTTATTTTATTTAAGGTTAAACTTAGCCATAATAGTGTTTCTGGCAACTATATAGGATGGGCGGTTAAAGTTTCATGGGCCGCGGCTCATACAGCATTATACCGAGATTACCGAAAGATAGATCTATTTTCGGTGGCCTTGATTATACGCTGTACCTCATACGGGACGCAATTTTTTCGGGGCAATTTGACTTAATTTGATTCAATCGAAGAAAGGAAGCAATTTTTTCATGATGCAAGTTCTCTCTCTTTGATCTCTCTCTCTCTCTCTCTCTCTCTCTCTCTCTCTCTCTCTCTCTCTCCAATATCTGTATTTTTAAAACAATGTAACTGTCGAGATCTGAAACTGTTCCACGATGGTATTTTCTTTTTATTATGTTACTGTCATCATCACCGCTATTACACTGATTATTTTTCTTTATTACTAATACGTTTATGACTGTTATCTTAGGGCTGTTGCTAATGCCATTACCATCACTACTGTCATTACTCCCATTGACATCCTTCAAAGTAAACTAATTATCGTCAAGCAAGGCAATTCCATCATGAGACCTGTCACCTTCCCCCGTCACTCAGGATGCAACAACAAAGAGAAGTCTCAGACAAATCACCTTACCAAAGCCTTATTTGCATACACGAAAGCAGATATTATTAGGATTCCCATTCAATCACAAAAATCCCGAGAGCAAAAACTTTTATATCATCAAAAAACTGAATGTATCCAATATAGGGAGCAGGGAAAATCTATTGTTAAATAACACAAGGAGAGGAGAGAGAGAGAGAGAGAGAGAGAGAGAGAGAGAGAGAGAGAGAGAGAGAGAGAGAACCTCTGTTTTCTTTCTGCGGCACTATCACGCTCAAAAACTTCATAATAAATTATCTGAAGGGTCTTCCTCTCCTTTTTGCAATAACTGCAACTTGCTTTGCTCTTAAGCATAAAAAGAGGTATGAAAGGGCAGGGCACATGCAGCCAAATGGATTAGTCAGGGAGATATCCCGGCAGGAAATCAGATGACGAAGGCAACTTTATTAAACAAGTGAATTCAAGATAGGGTCATCGTTTACAGAAAGGTCACCATTCTAGCAAACGTTGGCGGCGTACGTGATGCTTTGGTGTCATCTTTCCGCTAATCACGTTAGTTGAGGAGGTGACTGACACCACATATCAAACGACCTGAAATAGATGGCCCACCCTGAGTGAGGCCAGAAACATTTGGACATACCCTTAAATCGACAGAGCAGAGCCCTCTTCGGCAGTCTACAACTTGGTAGACCTACGCCTGTGCTCAGGCCCTTGTCTGACAGTCTCTCGTCTCCTACACCCATACCAGTGCAAAGATCTTTCTATGCATAACCAAACTGCACCCCCTGGGCATATATATATATATATATATATATATATATATATATATATATATATATATATATATATATATATATATATATACAATGATGCTGTACTGTTCAAGTACCAAGGAGAAGCAGAATGCCATATAGCTTCTGTTTCAAAGATGAAATGAACTTATTGCAGGTTGTCTCGTTCCCCTCAAAAGGAACCCCCTCAACAGTGCTTTACGTAAGTTATATCAAGAGCAATTAATCAACATTCCTCTTAGACACCAATAAATGTTATAGGTTAAAGTCCTCCTGAGCCTCGCAAGGCTCTTAGCGCCGGCGCTGAACTGTGGTTTCTTAGGTCGACAGCCAGTGGGGTAGAAGTCCCGTTGCCTAAGACATTTGGGCGGTGTGTCTAAGCCCACTATTTAACCCTCCAGACCGACGGCTGGTACCTTTTTCTTACTAACCCTCTAGAGTTTTCAGACCGATAGGCTGGCAGGCCACCGGGTTTATGCAGTGGGGCCATCTCCAAGCCACCAATGAGCGGCGGGATTTGAACCCGGCCCTCTCGACTGGTAGGCGAGAACCTTACCACTGACCCAGTACGGTAACACCGAGAAAAACTGTATTTTTGGCTCAGTACATAACATATAGGTTCATGGAAGCTTTGAATACTAATGTATCACTGATAATCATAGCTTGGTTAGGATGATCAACTGTACCAGGATTGCACTTCTTTATTTTGGTTACGAGTACAGTGACTGATTGCTGAATGAGCTTTCGTTTCATGGTAATTAATTTTCCGCATGTTCATTCATTAGATTTTAAGCTGACTTATTATTTGCATGAATGATGCATAATGTGTTCGATTTTTATATGACTAACTTTGGTAAGAGAAAACAAACCACCGAAGATGTTGTCACGGTGTTTTATATATATATATATATATATATATATATATATATATATATATATATTTATATATATATATATATATATATATATATATATATATATATATATATATATATATATATATATATATATATATATATATTATATATATATATACCTTGTGAATAAAACCACCGTAGGTGTTGTCACCAGTGTTATATACATACTTTGTGCTTAGTGACTCATAGGTAAAAAATAGTGTTATTAACCATGTTAACCCTATTCGTGTTAACGAACTTAAGTGTATTGCGAACTAATCTGCGCAGCAATCGACCTGCGAAACATTCCACTGTGAATTAATCGAGTTATTGGAATCGATTCACTATCTGAACAGTAAATGAACTCTTGAACTGACTGAACTCTTAAAACCCCACAAGTCAATAAAACTGATATGACGTGAGAATTCATTGTATTTTGAGTTTATCAATCTATGAACTGAGCGGACTGTGCGTGGAAGAATCATTGAGAGGCTGACGTGCAGTAATTCCCGTGGATTAGAACACTGATATACATGGTGCCTGATTAATCGCCAGTCATTCGAGAGGCCGCATCCATTTGTAAAACACTGATTAATGCGCGAGGTTTAGTAACGGTTCTGAACAGTCACTTTACATGTGAATGTTTGTGTTCATAATGTTTGGGCGCATGATCATTATGACTGTCGTACACAAACAATTAGCTCTAACATCTAACATACAATATAAATAATTATATAAATATACAATATAAATAATATATATAAATATATATATATATATATATATATATATATATATATATATATATATATATATATATATATAAAGACGAAAGTACTTAGCATTTATATTGTTTCACTTTTCCTTCGTGGCTGTAACTTTGTTCGTATAATCACCATGTTTTTACCTTTTTCGTGATTTAAAATCAAATATATATACTTTTATAAGTACATACATACATACATACATACATATATACATATATATATATATATATATATATATATATATATATATATATATATATATATATATATATATATACATATAATTACATACTAATGTTAGTGTCTCTCAACTATAAGATCATGAACACACTAAAGAACACAAACTTAAGATCCTACGAGAGAGAAGAGAACTGCGTTTGGCTTAAAACCTCGTATTAGTACTGAAGAAGCTTTCACCTCATGACATCATAATTCAGCAACACAATAACTTACGATGTCTCTTTCGGACGTCAGCGTTCCGAAAATCCACTCCGTTATTTAAGTAAACAACCTTTATCCGGAATTACAGTGATGTCAACAAATTCATGCCGCCTCTTACATCAACAGACCACGGCCTCAGAGAATGAAATATGGCCGCTACTTCCAGCAATCATTCTGAGGTTCTCAGAGCTATAGAAATAAATTCTCGTGAACGCTACCTACCTACAGCGCAGGCTACAAAAATGATTTAGCCTAGGTTATGTCTGTTGTATTGAAGTGTCATCGATTCAGTTAACATCGCGTTTCTACATACGTAGCAATCATGCGAGAACTTCTGAACGCAATGGTTCCGGTTTGTCGTGAAATTACCTTTTAGTGTTCAATAGTGATGAGGAGTGATTGATTTATTTGATTCTACAAGCTGGCAGTACTCAGTCATTGACATGACTGATGGACGCATTTTTTCCGTTATAAACAACTTGCAATTAGCTAAAAAGAAAGGCTATATAAACATTTCTCTCTAATCATTCAGTCAGTGCATTCATGACTGAATATTATTGCTATAAAACAGTATATATAATAGTACCAAGGATAACTCACGCTATGTATCAGAATAATTAGCAGTCACTCGGCAGGTATGTTATTATTATTATTATTATTATTATTATTATTATTATTATTATTATTATTATTATTATTATTATTATTATTATTGGTTTTGTTAAACAGAATGGCAGTTTCAACAGCATTTATTCTAAATAGTAAACATTCAATTCGTCTTATCAATTGCTTTTCTTGCGCAAGAAAAGCAATTGATATGACGAACTAAACGTTTACTCTATAGAATACATGCTGTTGAAACTGCCATTCTGTTTAACAAAACCTGTATTAAAGAAGGTCTTTTTCCAATTATTATTATTAATATATTATTATTATTATTATTATTATTATTATTATTATTATTATTATTATTATTATTATTATTATTATTAACTTTACAAGACTGTTGACATACCACATTTCAACTCTCACAGGGCTGGTCCGAAGGTCTTGTGTAACTTAGAACTAAGTCATTCTAAAAACCTACTAGCTATGAAAAACCAGCAGTGAAGGTACATCATCTCACTTTTGATATCATATGCACAGGTTGTTTTCATGTTTCTAGTCTGGCATAAAATTATACATACAGAAATATCGTACATATAATTCTTTTAAATTCTATAAGCTTTTAGACTTGCACGCACCCTTCGTATTACAATTTTCATCACGTGTAGGTCTGCATGAACGACTACCAAGTCACTTGGGGTTTCATCAAGGTGTAGGTCATTATAAATAGAAGTACACACATACACATACACACATATAATATGTATATGTATATGTGTGTGTATATATATATATATATATATATATATATATATAATATATATATATATATATATATATATATATATATATAAATATACATAATATATATATATATATATATATATATATATATATATATATATATATATATATATATATATATATATATATATATATATATATATATGCAATATATATAAATAATATATTTATGATACAGTATAGGTGATATATATATATATAAAATGGAACATATATGATATATATATATACCCATTATATATATCAACAGTCATTATCAAATGTCATATAACTCTGTCCTTACATAAACTAGTAGGTCTTCATTCAATCACAATAAAATACAATCGTTCTCTTACTTACTATCCGCCATTTTACAATTTTCTCCTAACCGGTTTTTGAATTGGGATAAGAGTCCTATGCTGTCATTGTTAAGATCACGGAATTCAATCGTTTTCTTATCTAATATCTGCCATTTTACAGTTTTCTCCAAAATGGTTTTTGAAATAGGAAAAGAAAGAGCTATCCTTGCTCAGGTAGCAGAATCTGATATTGTTCTCCGATTCGGTGAGTTTACGCCTTACTAATTTAGATAAAGTTAGCTGTTATAAGGGTGGGATAAAACTCCTATGATATACGAGATTCAGTTAAACTGTTCAATGTATCCAGACTTCGAATACGAACTTATTATTAACTTGGGTTCCGATAAGAATCCTACGATATACGAGATTCAGTCAAACTGTCCAGCTTAACCAGATTTCGAATCAGAAACGAACGAAACCGTCATTCTCTGTTTGTGTGACGGGTTCTACTTCTACCCAAGTGGGGATAAGAGACTTCGGCGCCGTATATGGAGAAATCTACTTTCGTCCCGCTTAAATATGACACCAGGGGAAGTCTCACAAATGCTTATATGGATCATATTGGATCCAGTGCTATAAAGGGAGGCTTGCGAACTTCTGTAAGCCTATTGGTCTCACAGGGGTCGAGACTCAAAGCTCTAAATCAATATGCAATATGAGCTCAGCGACGTATGCATGAAAAAGTGCACACATTTATGTATGTGTATGTGTGCAACTGCCTTCATGCAAAATTTACGTATGTATAAATGCGTATGAGTAGTTATACCGAGATAATACAAAAAATGCATTTATGTAGTGTGCAACTGCCTTCATGCAAAATTAACGAATGTGTAAATGTGTATGAGTAGTTATACCGACATGATATAAAAAAAATTGTTTGCAACCCAAACATCACTCAACTGATGAAAGCGTTTCTTTATGAATATATTTATACAGTGACGAAAGAATGTTGGCGTTTGTCAGAGAAAAATAAAAAGCAAATTAATTCATTAAGCAAATAACCGGTACCCGAACGTAAGACCCGCCGCCGAATTTTCTGACAACGCTTTTCAAAGTTATATACACTATTTACTGTATTTACACACGCACACACACACAAACACACACATACATATATATAAACAAATGTTACAGGGAATATGTGAAATCAGGGTTTCACGAAATCCCCAGAGGAGTAGGCCTATGTGAAATGAGCAATTGCTTTGGCAATGATCCCCGAGGGCTAGTGCTTAGAAAAATTTGATCCCCGAGTTTAGTACTAGCACCTGGGGGATCAAATGCACTTAAGGACATTAAGGGGCTAGTTCTAAACACGGCGAAACACATTTGACACCCCAGGGGCTAATAATAAACATGGCAAAACACATTTGACCCCCAGGGACTAGTACTAATCACGGCGAAACAGTGATTCATCTACACTGTTTCGCCGTGTTTAGTACTAGCCCTCGGGGATCAAATGCTCCTAAGCGAATTGGTCATTTCACATATTCCCCTGGGGATTTCACGGAGTCCCTGATTTCACATATTCCTGTAACATATATATATATATATATATATATATATATATATATATATATATATATATATATATATATATATATAGTTTATATATATATATATATATATATGTTACAAATTAAGCAATCAACATGCGTAAAAATATTTAATTCAGTCATTCACTAAAATCGTAATAACCTGAAGGAAAGAACAAGACTAATTTCAGTCATCAGGAAAACCAGTTAATGCTATAAACAATTTCACTGAGGACGATTGAGTATTTCCCCCAGGAGCTAGTACTAAACACGGCGAAACATTGAGTCACCTACACTGTTTCGCATAATTTTAGTTTCGTATATTTGATTGCTCAAGTTAGATAACCTGCTACCTGTTCTATGACTTATGCCCATGTTTAGTACTAGCTCTGGGGATCAAATGTCACTAAATTGTGCATTACGCGTGATGACTGAAAATCCCTTTAAGTCATTACGCATAATGACTGATTACGCATGTTGACTGTATGTGATCACGGGAACACACACACACACACATAATATATATATATATATACAATATATATACGAAATCATATCAAAATTATATAAATATATTATATATATATATATATATATATATATATATCCTAGAATCCAACACAGTGTGTGTGTCGGCATATAATACGCAAGTATTGTTTATGTCTGTATGTAGTTTCAAAGAACAATGGACCTTAGCCCAGTATAGTTATCCAACCCGAGGATGAAGTAACCAAGAAATTGAGAGGAAATTTATGAATCTGGGGATAAGGAAGCAGAAGGAGAATTCCAGGCCTTGGAAAAATGGTTGAGGAAATTCATTAATCAGTTCATTTATTAAATTCCTATATCTATACATACTCTCTCTCTATATATATCTCTCTCTCTCTCTCTCTCTATATCTATCTCTCTCATAGTGGTTGTGCTCCTGTTGTATGTCTGTATGTAGTTTCAAAGAACAATTTCGTTTTAGAGGAAAACAAGGTGGTGAATCTGGGGATGTTTCACGCCTTGGAAAAATGGTTGAAATTCAAACAGTTCATTTAATTCTCTCTCTCTCTCTCTCTCTCTCTCTCTCTCTCTCTCTCTCTCTCTCTCTCTCTCTCTCTCTCTCTGGTTGTCTCTCTCGTTTTAGGGTGGTGTGATGTTCCGTGGTGACCCTCTCTAGGGGTTTATCTTATCTCTCTTTTAAAGCTGTACATAGAAATGCATGACGTATACTAATGATGATATTTCTTTCTTGCTTATGTCTTCCATTGTTCGTGCTTCATTACTGGTTTATGTGTCACGTATGTCTTTCATGTTATAAAAATCATTTTCATATATTTTGTATGTGACACAAAGTGGCGCAGAGGTTAAGATCGTTATCGACACACACACACAAACATATATATATATATATATATATATATATATATATATATATATATATATATATATATATATATATATATATATATATATATATATATATATAATGTATACATATATATATATATATATATATATATATATATATATATATATAATGTATGTATATACTGTATATAAATGGATGAGAGAGAGAGAGAGAGAGAGAGAGAGTAGAACCAAACAAAGCAATTCGAAATAAATATAAGCAATGACTTTCTCGGTTCAAAATACTGCTCAGAATTGAATTTCAGCCATGCGAGAGGCGAGAAGAAGAAGAAGAAAGGGCAAAGAGAAAGAGAAAGGCAGAAGAGCCATTTCTCCTCTGCGGTAGAAGTACTCCAAAGTCAACAAGACCGCGCGGTGGAAAATTCATTAAGTTACGACAAAAGTATTTCATTTTATAGAAGAGGAGCATTAAAAACTCCCTTCGAGGACCCTTCCTCCTATCTTTCCCTGGACCCTCCTCCTCCTCCTCCTCCTCCTCCTCCTCCTCCTCCTCCTCCTCCTCCTCCTCCTCCACAGTCCTTTTTCTTTAGCTGTTCCAGGACTCAGGCTGTGTCGTTAAATCTTTACGAGGCCTTATTCTGAAAAATGGAATTTGCAAGGCATAAAAAAGGGAAGATCTACTTTTGTAAATTATTATACCTCAGGATTAATTCTGCTTCGAGGGGAGGGGATGAGGGCTTAACATGGTGATATAAAAGGTCCAAAGGGACCATAAGGCAACGACTGTCACACAGGGACTAGGGACATGGAGGAATGGTGGGGGGGGGGCCGGTTGTTATGGATGGATAGCAAGAGTCCCTTTTGTTTTTTTTTTCTTAAACAGCCGTCTGTCATTATCCCCCCTTCTTTCTCCGTCCTATTCCTTCTTCCTTCCTTTCCCTGTGATTTCATTCATATTTTTTTACCTTTAATAATTTCCCTAGCAGAGAGGAAACGCATTTACGGAGCCGAGAGATTTGGTCCGTACGTGATGGCAGGAAGACAAGAGAGTGACGGGATGCCACTGTGAATGGGATTAACGTCTGCTAGGAATATTAGAAGTGTCATTTCACGGGCCTGAATTCAAGGAGCCGTAGAAAACGGCAATTCGATGAAATGAGACCGTAAATTGAAGACCTGAGGTAGGGAGTCTCTTGAGACACGTTGGATGAGAGTCTTTTTTTTTTTTAGATAAGTGTACCTTTTATGTGAGTATATTGAAGGAGATTATGTAGTTATTACGCATAATGGTATGACGGATTGGTTTTCACGCAAACAGGAAAGAAAGATCTGTTGCGCAAAGAAAAATGAAAGAATAATGTTACTATTTCCTAAAGCAGTATGTTATACAGATCTTGTAACACTAAAATTATACTTCTTAATAACCATCAGATAAAATGGACGAACAAATCTAAATGGCTTTACACTACTCCAGCTTTCATACTAATTACATACTTTAAAAAATGGTAACGAAGACCTTATACAGTCTATACGTGGATTTCCAATTGCAATAACCCTGAACCCTGTAAACATTAGCAGAATCATGTACCGTGTAGTTATTCGACTCTGGTTGGTCGCATTCAAGGTTGTTGAAGGCATGGGGCAGGCGACCCAATCTCAAAATACTTGCTAAATCGGGTGATGCTGATTTTCTTTTTCTTCAGAGTGAGTAGCACTCGAATGTGTTCCCTTTTGGGCGTCAACAAGTGTTCCTGGATGCTAAAGGGTATATGTGTCGACACATACATATATACATTTATATGTATACAGTATATATATACATGTATACATATATGTACATGTATATATACACATATATATGCACATATATATATATATAAATATATATTCATACATGCAAACACACAAACACACACACGCGCGCGCGCACACACACACACACACACACACACATATATATATATATATATATATATATATATATATATATATATATATATATATATATATATATATATTTATATACAGCCGCCCTTCGTAGCATCATCAATCGTCTCGACCCGGGTCCTTCAGACACCAATGGCACGGAAGAGACGACAGCGCTTTCGAAGTGACTGCCATCTATCTATAACTTAAAAGACGTGTTTCCTCGGAAGAGTTATTGCCCGGCGCATCTTTAAAAACAGCGAGAGATAAAACCTGACTGGTCCGCGGACACTTCCCTCGGGAGGCTTATTGTAATGTTCCTTGCAGCAGCCTGAGAGAGAGGAGAGAGAGAGAGAGAGAGAGAGAGAGAGAGAGAGAGAGAGAGAGGCTCGCCTCCAGTCCATGCACTTGCCCCTCGGCAGGAGTTATTGGGTTGTTCTTAGTGGCTGAGGAGGACGTCATTGTGGCCTTTATGACGCGCGCTGAGGGCATTCCCGACGTGGGGATACCACAATCTCCCCACCCATACCCCCACCCCCAACCCCACCCCTCCCCAATGACTGACGTCACGTGCCGGATGTGCAGACGATACTACAACGTTTTCTGAGGATGGATACGTTACCTTAAGAACAAAGTCCTTATTTTTCATTTTTAGTTTTCTGAAAAGATAACAATTGTGCCGGCTTTGTCTGGCCGTCCGCACTTTTTTCTGTCCGCCCTCAGATCTTGAAAACTAGTAAGGCTAGAGGGCTGCAAATTATTATGGTGATCATCCACACTCCAATCATCAAACATACCAAATTGCAGCCCTCTAGCCTCAGTAGTTTGTATTTTATTTAAGGTTAAAGTTAGCCACAATCGTGCGTCTGGCAACGATATAGGCCATGCCACCACCGGGCCGTGGTTAAAGTTTCATGGGCCGCGGCTTATACAGCATTATACCGAGATCAATGAAAGATAGATCTATTTTCGGTCCCCTTGAAAATACGATGTACAGAAAACTGCGCCGAAGATTGCGCATTATTTACTTTTTTGTCTTTTACGCTTTATTCTACCAAGAATTTTCTTCAAAGTTTACATAACTGCTTTTTAGAAGGACCTGAAGTTTTTCCATACCTGTACACCTCGTCGCTGACCATTAATTTCGAGACACCTGTCAGCTATACAAATTAATCAAAATTATCTTCGGAAATATGAAAGTCAATTCGAGACCGAAAATAGAGTTAGGATTGCCCCTCTGCTAAATAAACACACTCGAAATAATGGAACAAGGTATATTTTCAGATGACAGTGATGAATAAATACGAAGCTACAATTTCTTTACGACAGTAATTAGTACTGAATCTATACAGCCGGTAAAGTATTTATTACGGAAAAAAACTTGAACGTAAAACTGTAAAAGGAAAAAAATTACTTGAAAGGGGAAAAATGCATTACTGTAATCGGTAAACGACGAGGAAAGGTCCTCACTGTTTGAAACAAATAGATTATCAATAATGATTACATAAAATATATTCACCTGCTCTTCGTACCGTAGATTACCTCTATAAAATGTGAATAGAAATTGCTGAAATATAACCTCAGGGTTGTAAGGCATAAATGGTTTTGATTATGTCACTTAAAAAGATAGATTTTTGGTAATATATCCACTGGAGTCCAATTCCAGACAAGAGTAACACAGAGACCACAATGAAAGTTGCTGAATTTACTCTCACAGCATCCAAAAGATGGCGCTGGAGAGGACATTATAAAGAGGCAGAGGAATATCTTTTCTTAGAAAAGAATGTAAACTCTTCACACTGCACATCCCACATCTTTGGATGCACTTCAACTCTTTAACGATTAATCTTAAGCAATTTACAGACACGACTGATATCATCTAATTGTAAAGGACGTTTCTTGAAAATGGAATTAGAAGGGGATAAAAAATATTAATTTGTTTTTTTCTATTTAAGAAAAGATTATTTATGGCATTAGGTTGGAAATGATGAGTGATGGATATTCCATAAAGTGAAGAAAGGGACCCGAATAGGGACCGACTATCAAAGGGACCAGGGACATTTGGGGGGTAGGAGTAGTCAATGATCACAAGTCCGCTAAGATTCCTTTCATTCTCCTCAGACGGCTGCCCGTGATGTAATCCCATTACCTTTGTCATCCTCGTCCTTCCTACCTCGTTTCCTTTTAATTTCCTTCCTGGAATTTTTCCTTTCTCGTGATTTCTCGTATTGGGAGAAATAAAACGTATGGCATATGGATTTCGATTTGTATGTGACGTACGTGGGACAACATGGCGACCCACAGAAATTCATTTCTGTTTGCTAGGAAGGAAGAATGTGAAGAAAGTCATCTTCTTTAAAGATGATGAGAAAACAAGACCCTCTTCTTGAGTAATTCTTGACATATTGCTTCACTAAGATCCTTAAGCTTTACGAGGACTACTGTCCTCATCGTCCAGGACAGTAGTCCTCGTGAACCTCAAGGATTCTCAGTGTATCTTTAGCAACATACTGTAAAAAGAATTACACTTAAAAAAAGGGAAGAAAAGGGTCTTATTTTGATACAAATGTTAGAAGAGAGTTTTTGCAATGGGCTTTCAAAGAGACAGCTTTCCTTCTTCCTAAATAATCTGAGAGGGAAAGAATATGTCGTTCAGAAACCTCAATAAAAATGTCTCACCGGTATTTAGTCCATATACACATGCATGAAATTCTTTTTATGGAAATTTAAGATTAAGATTTGAAATTTAAGATGCAAAACTTGTAAAAAGGTATTACAAGAGAATTGAAAATGCCGTCGCAAAAGGCGAAAAAATTAAATTGTAGGAACTGACATTTCTTGAACGGGAAACTGCAAGTTCTCTTACACACAGACAAATATAAGGTATAAACTTGTGTTGCTGATCATAAGATTCATTCCAATGTCAAGTAAAATAAAGTGAGAAGTGCATATGAAAGTAAAAAAAAAAAAAAAAGTGAGAAGTGCATATGAAAGTAAGTTCTAGTAACATGACACCATTTTTCCAATAACGTCCACACAACATTTTTCTTCCATAAAACATAATTACAAAAGAGGTTTACCGAGTCAGAGAACTAATAATGAAGAGGGTTGCTACGTATCCATACTGTAAAAATAGAACAGTAAGTTTCCTGAACGGATACTTCACTGCTGGCTTTTTCACTTAAACACAAACCGAAAACAGATACTATTAGTTTTCCTGAATAAAAATCGGACATGTTTTGAAGTCAGCGGCCCTGTCAGTTCTAATTTGTGAAGTTAGATAGTTCACCTTCAGTCAATGTTTGCAAGTGCAGCTTACTTACCATAATAACTCCCTTGTCAACCTCACGGGAGCAGTGGCTAAGTTTCGGTGGCGCCTTTATCGTGGAATGCGGGGAAATATTCCTAACGAGATTAAATTTGTTTTTACAATTATGCAGTCTGTTTACTCATTTATAAATACGTACATACATACATACAGTATATACATCTCACACACAAACGCACGCACATCTACAAACACACAATATATATATATATATATATATATATATATATATATATATATATATATATACACACACACATATATATATATATATATATATATATATATATATATATATATATTTATTTATTTATTTGATTTATTTATATATATAAACATGCATATATCTGACATATATATAAATGTTCATAAATAAATAAATATACATATATATATATATATATATATATATATATATATATATATATATATACATATATATATATGTGTGTGTGTGTGTGTGTGTGTGTGTGTTTATATAAACTCGGCAACACGACAAGAATATTCAAACAAAACCTCGGTCCGAAAACAGACGCCTTCCAGTCCTCCCCAAAGAATCATGGACCCCAGTCACCTCTGTAACCGAATATCTTACAAGTGAGCCTGCTTAGAGTACACCAGCTATGTGATTCAGAGGCTCATTTCTCTCAAAACCGCTCCGATAACTCTTTACAGGAAAACAAGCTTCACGCTACTGATACTCAGAGGAAGTAGATATATTTTTCCATTGTACACTGAGGTGTCACCAAGCACTTGCTTCTCTATTAGTACTTATAAATAGCAAAGTAGAAATTTACAGTGGTGTCTGACCAGCCTCAGAAAAAGGGAATGAAAAGGAAGAAAATGAAGTGGACGGGAGAAAACAAGAACAAGGAATAATAAAACAAAGGAATCATGGAGAGTGCCAGGGACGCTTGGCTGCAGAAGTCAAACGGGGACCCAATCTCATTTCTCTCTTTCGCTCCTTTTCCAGACGTCCTCAGACCTGCGTCAGAAGCAGCTTATGAAGATCCTCCACGAGCCTGCTTATGTTTATTATCATGGTAGTTTATTTTTATTATTATTCATAAATGGTGAAGAAATCCACAGAGATGTAAGTGTAAATATATATTAGAAATACATATACAAACTTTTGTATGCATATTTCTAATATATATTTACACTTACACCACTGTGGATTTCTTCACCACTATTATTATTATTATTATTATTATTATTATTATTATTATTATTATTATTATTATTATTATTATTATTATTGGAGAAGCAAATCCACAGTTATGTATATGTACATAATTAAAGATAAATCAATATAGACAGCTCTCGGGAACTTGTTCGGTCCCCCTTTTCAATCTCGTGCTACTATGAGTATTTTTTAATTATTATTATTATATTATTATTATTATTATTATTATTATTATTATTATTATTATTATTATTATTATTATTATTATTATTACAATTCTCTTTCTCTCTTTCCATCGGCTCACAATCAAGTACACCAATTTTCGCACCAGGGAAGAAGCGAAAGAATAGCTTTCCTTCAACTCAGTGTTCCTCTGTTGACCTAAACAGTGAATTACATACCTGGTTATTATAGGACGGTTGAAAATAATAACTGGAGTTGAGAGCAAACGAAGAAGAAGAAGAAGAAGAAGAAGAAGAAGAAGAAGAAGAAGAAGAAGAAGAAGAAGAAGAAGAAGAAGAAAAAAATTACCAGAAAAGAGTGATCACTACTTCCCTTCAAAATGTATGCAATCATTAATTATTAATAAAAACCTGGACAGTTTTAAAGAGGTAATCGTGACGACCAATAGGGGTCACAACAATCATCATAAACTTACACACAAACACTTAATCGCTTACCATATTTTGGGAGCATGTGTGCAGGCAGACTAAGAGCATTTTATTGGTAGTTTTCAATCAGATGGTGAAAAATAGGACAGGACACCTAAAATTTTTGTTAAACACTTGCGCAGAAAGCATGAAATGTCGTCATTTCACGAAAATTTTAAAAATAACTCCTTCTAAAATCACAAGAGGCTGTACAAATAAGCTCTTTACTTATTAAAGAACCCCGTCTACATTCTCCTCCATCGCCACAAAAAAAAAATAATTTTTTTTTTTTTTTTTTTTTTTTCCGACTGATTTGACTTTCATCTAGTAGCCACCACACAAAAGGTTTAAATACAGGAATATCACACCAACCGTGAAAGAATATTTCCCTTTCTAGATTCTAAATCAAGCAACATTGAGGTGAGAGGACCTCTTTCGCCATTTCTGTCGAAACACTCTGCAACAGTCGTCTGCAACACCTCCATCTCGCAAAATAAAACAAATCATATGATGTCTATCATAAATTCCGTTTACTATGCGTGTAAATTCCAATATATTGTAAATATCTCCCTGTACTCCAGTGCTTTGGTGGTTCTAATTAAATCTTTATTCTTTGACAGGATTGCGAAGTGTAGGGAAGGGATGGGTGAGAGAAGTTATATAATAAAAAATCTTTGATATTTGTTTGGACAAAAATTAAAACATTCATGTCGATCGGTTAACATACGGAAGCCATTTACATCATAAAATTTACATTTAAGCAAAAATATCGCTGTAGCACACTACCTCTTGCTTATTATTTTGTTTAAGTAGTGTGACGTATTACGTAGAACGAAATAGTTTTTTGTTATACATTATTGTAAAGATGATAAATGGCTAAAATCCTGTTAAAGTCTCGGCTACAGGATATGAGTTTCTAAGCGTTATGAGAAATTAATCATTTCCTTCCTTGCCTACGTTCCCCTGGAAATTAAAACATCCTCAGTACCATATAGCCCTAACGCCCTCCAGTCTTTCATCCTCTGGGTAACAGAACCTCAATTTCCCATTCACTTTATATCTAACCTGTTGTAACACAACACAATAAGATCATTTCGTGGCCTTCTACAACGGACCCCTCAAAGAACGTCTTCTGGTGGAGAGCCCCTACACCAAAAGTGACATTCAGAACTTTATTTCTTATGGGCCCGTTGCCCCCAACTCTTTGAAGTCGAACGGAGACACTTCTAACATCTACAACCGACGCAGGGACATTATTCCCTTTTCCAGTAACGTCTCGTTTCTGTCTAGGATATCCAAGACCCCTCATCCATACGCGAACTTATCTCGAGGCTCTTCTAGGGAAAGAAGATGGAAGATATGCCTACAATTCGACATCGGAAATGAAAAGAAAGCAAGAAGGCATTAAAAGACAAGAAATGTGACGAAATAATGTTTAAGGATAAAGAAAAATTAACAAAACGAAGGTGGATGAGATGACAGCATCCTCTCCACTTTTCTTCCTTCATCCGATGTTCCTGGTCCCTGCCACAGTCGTATTTTAAGAAGTCCCGTAGGTGATCTGATTTCTTTATTCCAGGGGAATTTCACTCCGTAACCCCCCTTGGCAACTCTTGCTATAAATAACCTTTAGTATGATAAATCACTTAAGTAGATCTTTTTCTTTTTTGTCTGCATTTTTCTGTTCTTTTTTACATCTTCATTTTATATTTATTCAGGATTATCTCGCAAAGATGTTTAATATGCATCGTCTAGGATAGAGCTGTTTAAGAAGAAAAACAAAATTTTGAAGAGGACATTCACTGGGAGGCTGAGGGGTATGGAGAGGAAGTGGGAGAGGGGTGGCGGGAGAAGGTCTTCGAGGAAATTTTTTTATTGCCTCTAACCTTAAAAGGAAAGACTCTTCGGCGTCATTTGATGACCTTTGCAACATACAGTCGCTGAAAAGCTGTTTCCTAACGGAAAAATGGAATCTCCATTTTCTTTTGCATTCTCTCTCAAGTCATGGGTGAAATAAAATACTGAACGAATGCCTTTCCCAAACGGTCCTCTGTCATATCTCGTATGCTATTCCATTTTTCTGACAAGAAAGCCTGCAATTTGATTAGTTTTTCCATATTTCATGCACACGAGCAAACGTATCTGCAGGAATTTTATGGCCATATGCTTGTGCAAGCATCAAAACGCCTTGTAAACATTAGCAAATCTTGAAATTATGTTTTTTAGGAGCTACGTTAATAAAACAAAATTAATATACTATAGCATAATTAATATAATGCTGTAACTAACCTCTATATAAAATTGTAGTATTCACGCAAAACAACTTTCATACGTACATAGACTGACCTTAATACATCAAAATAGAAATTTCGCGAGAAATTACAGAAAAAAAAGTCAAGTATACCCTAGTTTAATCAGACCACTGAGCTGATTAACAGCTCTCCTAGGGCTGGCCCGAAGGATAGATTGATTTTACATGGCTAAGAAAGAAATTTAGCCGAGATAAACCGTAGAAGAATGCAATACAGTCGGTAAAATAAATCAGTCCATTAATCATGAATCAAGGGAGTATTCCCCGCTCAGAAAGGCGTTAAATATTGTCTGCTGATCCGACATACGACGTCAAGTGCTCCAAACGCCTCTTCAGGAAGGGGCTTAGCGCACATCATAAAGGCGTAAACGACGCTTCCAGAAAAGGGGGGAACTCGCTTACAACGCCTATCGAGGGAAGAATCCCATGGCTCTCTCTCTCTCTCTCTCTCTCTCTCTCTCTCTCTCTCTCTCTCTCTCTGAGAGCGTCAATTCTGAGTGTGTGCATATGCATCATTTGATTATGTTTATGTGCAGATTGTGTGCATGCACAATTCAGCTCTCTCTCTCTCTCTCTCTCTCTCTCTCTCTCTCTCTCTCTCTCCTTCTAAGAGCGAGAATTGTGAACACGTGCATATGCATAATTTGATTTTTTATTTGCTTGCATTTATAAGTGAGGAAAATTCAGTTTCTCTCTCTCTCTCTCTCTCTCTGAATGCTTAAACTGTGTATGTATATGCATCAACTGATTTTGTATGTGCGTGCATGTGTGTATGCACAACTCAATTCTCTCTCTCTCTCTCTCTCTCTCTCTCTCTCTCTCTCTCTCTCTCTCTCTCTCCTAAATGCTTATACTGTGTATGTGTATATGCAGCAACTGGTTTTGCATGCGCGTGCATGTGTGTATGCACAACTCAATTCTCTCTCTCTCTCTCTCTCTCTCTCTGAATGCTTAAACTGTGTATGTGTATATGCATCAACTGATTTTGTATACGCGTGCATGTGTGTATGCACAATTCAATTCCTCTCTCTCTCTCTCTCTCTCTCTGAATGCTTAAACTGTGCATGTATATGCATCAACTGATTTTGTATGCGCGTGCATGTGTGTATGCACAATTCAATTCTCTCTCTCTCTCTCTCTCTCTCTCTCTCTCTCTCTCTCTCTCTCTCTCTCTCTCTCTCTCTGCTTAAACTGTGTATGTATATGCATCAACAAATTTTGTATGCTCGTGCATGTGTGCATACACAATTTTCTCTCTCTCTCTCTCTCTCTCTCTCTCTCTCTCTCTCTCTCTCTCTCTCTCTCTCTCTCTCGTGCGTCTGTCCATCTGCTTCCGTTGCTTAAAACCCACGAGTGCATCTCCATGCTGCAAGGGCCTGACAATAAGTCTCTCCAAGGAAGTGTCCCTAAACCAGTTTAGGTTTTATATCCCTTGCACTCTTTAAAGGCGCACTCGCCATTTAGTTCTCCAAGAAGATAAATAAGTAAAAATAAAAAAGATTGGATTATGCCTTGTTCTTTTATTCGTAGTATTTATGCTAGTGTTGCCATCAGTGACATCTAGAAAATTGAACTACAAATGCATTTAAAAGATAGGTATAATGTAAATGGGAAATGGAACTTTAATGTATATTCACACATACATACATACATACATACATAAATACATACATACATACATACATACATACATACATACATACATACATACATACATACATACATACATACATACATACATATACTTAAACTTCCAAACTTATATTTATTTATTTATAAAGATAAACGCTTTATACAAAGTAGTCCTTGTCTAATGTTTAAAATACGACGTCATGTTTCAATATATATTTGCATTTCATATCAAAAACTTTCCTAACGCTAATATATAATTAGCAAAAGGTTGCTTTTAACCAACTAGCAACTACTGTCTACATTGAATAGTAATCCTTTGGTCTCAGACGAAAAAAAATTACTATTTTCAGGCGAAGTCAACATGCAAAAATAAATAAATGTATAAATAAATAAATAAATACGACTGAAGGACCAACTTTGAGATAAGCAAACACATTCATAGTCATAAAAAATTTGGTCCATTCATAAATATCAAGACAAGTTTAATCAGAGGTAAGTGGATCTACTCCGTGTAAACAGTGTGGAGAAACGCAAGTGGAGGACAAACTTTACATTTTAAATAAGATGAGCAAATATCATTCAATACTGTTTTCACGACAAATTTTAATATGCAGTTATCTAAGTTTAAATAATGACGCACTCTTGATTATTATGTGTGTGTGTGTGTGTGTGTGTGTAAATTCCAAAGGAACTTTTGTTTCTGAACAACCATCCAATATAAAATATAATATAAAATATAATATAAAATAATATAAAATATAAATTAATATAAAATAAAATATTTCCTCGAACACTGAAAGGCTAAACAGAGGTACGCATAGAGAGAGAGAGAGAGAGAGAGAGAGAGAGAGAGAGAGGAAGGGGGGGGGAGCACCCTTTTCAGAGAGATAAGCTGCTTTATGAAAAAAGCTCCACACTTTTAACCGTCCATTGTGCGTGATACAAAAAGGCCCAGGATCGCATTCCATTGTGTTTCACGGATCCTGTACAACGCATTCCATAGATCAGCCTGCGTAAAACAAAGGGGAACAAAGAAAGGGAACTAAATGTACAAATAAAAAGGGGCAGGAGGTCGCCTTTTAATCTTATCTAAATTTAACTGCGGGTAGCAATTTCAATTACGGAGGACTTGCTCCACGGAGGCTCCAGGGAGGAAGGAAGCTTAGGTAAGGAGTTTCTGCAAGGATATTTTTGATGAAGGAGGCTTTAGGAAGAAAGTGTTGGCCAAGGAGCTCCTGCAACAGACGTTTAGGTAAAGGGTGTATCAGTAAGGAAGGTTCCAGTAAGGAGTTTCTACAAGGAAGGCTTAGTTACAGGACGCTTCAGGAATGTTTAGTTAAATAGTTTCTGCATTGACAATTGGGTAAGGTCGGCTTGTATAAGGAAGGCTTGGATAAGGAGTTTCTGCAAAAAGAGGTTTTAATAAGATAAACTTTTTGAAGAAAGGCTTAGGTACTGAGTTTCTGCGAGGGATGCTTAGGAAGCATCGCTTTAGTATGGAGTTCCTACAAGGGTAGTTGAAAAAAGGTTTGGCATTGAATTTCTGCGAGGGATGTTTAAGAAGCATCGCTTTAGTAAGGAGTTCCTGCAAGGGTAGTTTAAGTAAGGCAGGTTACATAAAGGAAGGCTTAGGTAAGGGGTTTTTGCAAGGGAAATTTAGATAAGGTATGGATCGTGAAAAGAGACTTAGGTAAAGAGATTTTGCAAGGGTTGTTTAGGTATCAGATTTTCAGGAAAGTCTTCGGCATTCACCAGAGTACTTGGCAATTACTCACGGCCGACACTGTTTTAAGATTCACTGCCAGCAAAAGCATGCTTAATGTGTACAAAATAACCGACCAATCGGAAGATTCTACTATTTACTGTCTTCATTTCGTGCCATTGTTTCGTTCATATATTTTCCACTTTTTCTTCAGATCACTATTTGGAAAAACCAAATAAAACACATCTATTTGTCTTTCTACAGGGGCCTAATTTTGGCTGCAACCCACCACAGCCGACTACATAACAGAATGGGAGGATGAATATTTCAGGAAACAGGCTTAAATCGTCCCTATACACCCATCTACACCCGCCGTAGGTTCGAATTCGGGATCTCTCACTAGTAAGGAAAGGTTGCTAATCACTGAGCCACGATGACGTACAGTGTATAAATAACCATAAAGTACTATGGATGATTAGAAATATAAGTGACTTTATAAAACGTTATCCCCTTAACCACCTGGAGTTGTTTAACAATATCCCCTTGATCACGTAGCCTTAGAGAACAAGACTCCCTTAATCAGATTCTAACAACTTCTGGTTCATCCAACAATTTTAAAACTACAAAGTAATGATTGTTTTCAAGAATTATATACAAATGAGCTTGTGATTACCAACCACTCTGAAATATATTAAAACACAAATATCAGCCCTGTTAACAAACAGAAGCTTATGAATGTATATTTGCAGTCATATACACATGAATATAATACACAGGTCAACAGTCAACCACACATGTGTAAGAAGGCCTTTGCAAACAAATATACTGAGTAAATTCGTTCTTTTATTCCACATTTATCTGTCTATCCACGTAGCTATATATACACACTATATACACAATATATACATGCGCACATGCACATACACACATATATATACACGTGAATGTAATTAAACTTGCAAACTTGTGCTCTAAAGAAAACCGAACCACTTGACCGATCTAAACAGAATTTTGCACACGGCCCTCATTTGACCCAGGGAAGGTTTTTGCGTAGGTTTCAAACTGGTACCCACGGCGTCCGGGGTACCTTATTTACTGCGGATCCCGGCAAAGACCCAGCCATGGGATAACATTTTGGACTGTGTGAAACATGGAGTGTCTGGAATGTAGGTTCGTACACTTTCTCGCTAAATGTTGCGCCGAGTAGTGCGACTGGAATTGCGGCCACTCTTAGAAAAATTTTCCTGCATCTCCTTAGAATTCTTTTGTCGTGTAAAGCATGTGCCCTATCATTGAAAATGCTTTTCTTTCCTGTGATTAATAATTCTGTCTAGAATTCATTGCTTTAAATAAATATATTAATCAAAACCACGCCACGTGTTACTACATTCAGAGTTTTCCCGGGAAGCACCAGGTTGGTCAGCTAATATACATATATATATGTAACTAGAAATAACCAACCAACAATCACTTGTGGAACAAATAAATTTCTGACTCACATTATATATATATAGATAGATAGGTAGATAGACAGATAGCCTATATATATATATATATATATATATATATATATATATATATATATATATATATATATATATATATATATATATATATATATATATATATATATATCTATATATCTCAACACACATCAAACGAGCCAAAACAAGAGCCCTGATACATGTGGCACTAAAGCCAAAACCCGTTTGTAGAAATTGCAGGGGATATGGCCTCCTTGGAACCTTCGATCTCGGGTAATTCTTTAACGCCATCACTTTCCTGGCTGTTTGTTTCCAGGTAAAATCTCTCTCTCTCTCTCTCTCTCTCTCTCTCTCTCTCTCTCTCTCTCTCTCTCTCTCTCTCTCTCTCCTTTTCTCAAAATATATTTTCGGGTGATCATAAATTAGAACGCGAATTTTGGAAAGCAGGTTTCTTTATTGTATATTGGGGGGGCGGGTGTCTCCGTCGGCAGTGTGTTAAGTTCGATATTTCTGGAATTTTTAGATTGCAATTTCGGTTATGCTTTAATATAAAAGAAAAAATCATATCATTCCTAATGAAAAAAGAACAAGCCCTTGCCTATTCGTAAGACGTTGAATATAAATTTTGGACAATAATAATGTTTAATAATTCAGTGTGAACTGAGAAGTTGAAACTTTCTTGAATTTTATTTACGTATAATATATAATTCATAATTACTTAAATTTCGAATGATATTTGATCATGTATAATTCAAGGCAAGCACAAATATATAATATGACCTTTTTTAATAATAATTTTCATGATAGCATATACTAATGTCGGAAGTAATTAAAAAAAGTATGATGATAAGGGATGAATTACTAATCAAAACGTGCATAAATTGTAAAAAAAAAATAATTCATTTTCGCACGGAATTATTAAAATAAATGACGATAATACGTTTTAAATTTGAAACATAATGTTGTCCTTATATTTCATTATTATTAACAATTACCTTCTAATTTCAGGTATTTCATCTTTATCAAAAATATGTTCATATCCTTATAGATAGAAAAATTTATATTTATTTTTTCCTTTAATTTATCCAACAACATCATTAATAATTCGATATAATTCTTAGAGGCCATTATAATATCAAACGTAGTAAATATCACTGAGCAGATGATGTGTACGAAGGAATGACCAGAATCTTCCCAAATATGCTTAAGAGAAAAATATTAACACGTTCATAAAATAAAACCACTACAAAAACCATTCGTACATAGAAACAACTATAAAGTAATCAAACCAATAATAATAATAATAATAATAATAATAATAATAATAATAATAATAATAATGAGAATTAAAAGCCACAGCAGTGTTAAAAATATTTATGTACAGAGTAGGACTGATGAAGGATACGGAGTAGTACCTGAAAGTCTCTCCTTATCGTTTTTAACTCTGTACATAAAGATTTTTAACACTTATGTGGCTTTTAATTCTTTATATTATCGCCTCGTTACAGGTTTGCCTTGTTTCAATAATAATAATAATAATAATAATAAAAACTTGTTCTAATACACTCCTAAGAAGATCATTAAAGGAAAACAAACTAATCCTTCATGCACAAGAGAGCATGCGAGCTTACTAACAAATTCAAAATTATTTTTTTTTTTTCACGGAAACAAAAATTAACTGGCAGAAGTTGGCTAAAATCACTCTCTCTTACACAAAAAACGAAAAAATCTCTCAGCATACACAAACACATGCATAGGCTACACACACACACACACACACACACGCCATAAAAGGTCGTTACTATATTTTGCTATCTAAAAAAAAGGAAAACAAGTAAAAAAAGGAGCCGAACTTTCTTCGGCGCAATCGAGTTTTCTGTACAGCTCATAATCAAGACTACCGAAAACAGATCGCTCTTTCGGTGGTCTCGGTATAATGCTGTATGAGCCGTGGCCCATAAAACTTTTACTACAGCCCGGTGGTGGCCTGCCCTATATCTTTGCCAGAAGTACTTTAACCTTAAATAAGATAAAAAAAAAAAACCACTGAGGATAGAAGGCTGCGATTTGATATGTTGGATGATTGGAGGGTGGATGATCAACATACCAATTTGCAGCCCTCTAGCCTCAGTAGTTTTTAAGATATGAGGGCTGACAGAAAAAGTGCGGACAGAAAAAAAGTGCGGACGCACAGACAAAGCCGGCACAATAGTTTTCTTTTACACAAAACTAAAAATCACTAAGGCCCACACAAACATATATCGTTATAAAACAAACTGAAAGTTGAAAGATGTGTCCACTCTCCAAAGCTACGCAAACAAACAAATCACAGGACGAAAATGAATCAATCGCACACACAGAGAGACTTACAGACACACATACACACGCACACACACACACACACAGAAAGCGCGCACACAAACGCCTCTTCCAAAACGTGGAAAACAACATAAACACTTTCTGAATGCCAAAGAGCCCACGGCCATTCTCTCTCTCTCTCTCTCTCTCTCTCTCTCTCTCTCTCTCTCTCTCTCTCTCTCTCGAAGTTTGTAGCAGAAAGCGTTATCTTGAGCGTGCAATGCTCACGGCGGCCGAAAGCACGGGAAATGCATTATGAAAATGGCGACTTTTTTTCTTTTTTTTTTTTTCTTCTTTTTTTATGCCCCAGCCGCCTTCATAAAACCTAAGAGCCAAAACACTTTGCAACCCACACCACGAAAGTTATGTTGCATACTTGGAATCGGCAGTGGGTTGGAAGGAGTGTGGACGGCTGAAAAACTATTAACATAATAATTATTTTGCGAAGATGACCCTGAACAAAAGCTTTAATTGCTAAGCGTCTTGTTCGTCTCATACATACATACGTACATAGGCCTACATACTGTACATATGTTTGCCTGCGCATGTGTGGTCACGTCTATAGTGATGCATAAACACTAGAGAGAGAGAGAGAGAGAGAGAGAGAGAGTAAAACCGTCAAAGTTCTCCATCCCAAGTTTTAAAACCTACTTTTTAGTTTTCTGTAAAAGATAACTATTATGCTTTGTCTGTCCGTCCGCAATTTTTTCTGTCCGCACTTTTTCTGTCCGCCTTCAGATCTTAAAAACTATTGAGACTAGAGGGCTGCAAATTGGCATGTTGATCATCCACCCTCCAATCATCAAACATACCAAATTGCAGCCCTCTAGCCTCAGTATTTTTTTTTTTTTATCTTACTTAAGGTTAAAGTTAAACATAATGGTGCGTCTAGCAGCGATATAAGATAGGCCACCACCAGGCCGTGGTTAAAGTTTCATGGGCCGCGGCTCATACAGCATTATACCAAGATCACCGAAAGATAGATCTATTATCGGTGGCCTTGGTTGTACGCTGTAGCGGCTGTACAGAAAACTCGATTGCGCCGAAGAAAATTCGGCGCAGTTTTTTACTTGTTTCCACTATTTACAAAATCTGCCATACACCTCAATCCAGTTTTATGAAATAAAATGTTATTAAAATCATCATTATTATTTTGATATCACAAGTGAGAAAACTAATGAATAAAAGAATATTTACATAATATGCAACGGTCTTTTATGCTATAAATTATTCCTAACCATTTCCACGTAGAGTTTTAAAGACACTGCTTCAGTAGTCAAAATACCGAAAAAATAACTCACTGCCGGCTTCATCTAAAACCAATTATGGGTCATACACCTGATAAACAATTTTTAACAACTCCACAAAGTTAAGAAATAGAAGTCTAAACATATCTTTATAGAAGCTTTTTAATGCCTTTTCACATAACCATGCCCATAGTAAGAAAGAATCCAAAGAGAATATTCATTTACTAAGTCTTCATTATGCCATTATGATGATTTTTTTTATTATTATATTTTTAGTTTTCTTTAAAAGAAAACTATTGTGCCGGCTTTGTCTGTCCATCCGCACTTTTTCTGTCCGCCCTCAGATCTTAAAAATACTATTGAGGCTAGAGGGTTGCAAATTGGTATGTTGATCATCCACCCTCCAATCTCAAACATACCAAATTGCAGCCCTCTAGCCTCAGTAGTTTTTATCTTAAATAATTTAAGGTTAAAGTTAGCCATATTCGTGCTTCTGGCAACAATATAGGATAGGCCACCACCGGACCGTGGTTAAGTTTTCATGGGCCGCGGCTCATACAGCATTTATTACTTGTTTTTTTGACAGTTTTAAATATTCAAACATGACGAGGCATGCATTATCTGATATTGATCTTCCCCTATGCAGGTAATAGTAGTAGTAGTAATGGTCTAGCCTCTGTAACGGCTCCGTTCCGCCAACTACTCAGGGTGGGACACTGCTTTAGGTAATTACGTTCTAACTACAGTAGCTTCGTTACTTCGGCCTCAACTTTAATCCTCTTACTTCTCATCCGTTCCCTTTGGTCTCCTCCAACCTAGCTGTTCAACTCCTTTAACTTTGTTTTTTGCTCCAATTTTCACTCTGTGCTTAAGAACGAATACTTCAGGAGAACACTGCGTCTACACGTGTAAAACAGTAAAGGTAAATAGTTGCAATGATAAACCTATAAGCTTCATGAGACTCAAATAATGTTATTAAAATGGTTCACCACACTCATGCTTCATATTCGGATTCTTTAGTTCCTACGGAATGTTAGAGCTCTTTATTATAAAAGGAGCTGCTCTTAATCAAAAACAAAAACGTCTGAAGATATATCATTATTACTGTATGTACATCTCGCACTTCTGAATTCTGTAGCCCCTACACAACACAGTAAAACTCGGCACTTGAAGATGAAGTCCCTCGAAAAACTCAAATCAGACATAAAATCATTATTTTCTCACATCTCACATTTCCAGACTCTGTAATAACTACAGCTCACTGCAAAGGTCTTCACTAACAGAAAAGCTGACTCTGGAGATATATACGAGTGCCGAGGAGTATTACTGAGATCAGTGATCCTCCATTATTGAGATCAGGGATTCTCAAATTGGGTGCCGTGGCACCCTGGGTGCCACAGACAGTGCCTAG
>NC_089787.1:36345623-36358123 GCF_040412425.1 Macrobrachium rosenbergii | reverse complement strand
TAATTAAATTTACATATATCTATCTATCTATATATATATATATATATATATATATATATATATATATATATATATATATATATATATATATATGTATGTATGTGTGTGTGTGAGTATAATTACAGAATAAATTCATCCCACAGACAAGAAAAGGACCAGAAATAAAACTGGGAAAAACAGAAAAGTCGAATCTCACGTTCAGCCTTTTAATAGCGGTTGCAACCCGAATACAGAAAAAGGATTAAAATAATCGAGGGCGACATATAAGAACCACTGGAAGCCTGGAATTGCTCCCTGGAATTCAAAAGAAAGGGGATTATTTTTCTCTCTCCCGTTTTTTAGAGGGGGGGAAAGGAAAGGTATTTTTCCTGTCCTATTATTTTTTTTTTTTTTAAGAGAAGGGGAGGGAGCGGGAATCTGGCTGAATTTTTTACGCTCTTCAAGTTACAGTATTATCGAGTTTTGTTTGGCTCCGCGACAAGAAGTCCCCGGCAGCAAATGTTCCAGCAATAAAAAGATTACTGTTTATATTTTAGCGTACCAGGGCTGACTTCTGAAAGACGCTGCTACAAAAAAGTAGCTTATCTTTTCTTTTAACAAAATAATTTAACCATTTTTAGTTTTCTGCAAAAGAAAATTACTGAGATGGCTATTTGTCTGTCCGTCCGCACTTTTTCTGTCCGCCCTCAGATCCTCTAAACTACCGAGGCTAGAGGGCACCAATGTAGGTACCAACAACAAAGGCCACCACCGGGCCGTGGTTGGAAGTTTCATGGGCCGTGGCTGAGAGTTTCATGCAGCATTATACGCTGTACAGAAAACTTAATGGCCTTCGGCGCAATTATGGACCTGAGAAAAAAAAATCTCCACTCGTCAAAGTATGGGAAATTCTCTTTTCGCGTTTATGGTATGTTGATCATCCACCCTCCAATCATCAATCATACCAAATTGCAGCCCTCTACCCTCAGTAGTTTTTATTCCAATTAAGGATAAAGTTAGCCATGATCGTGCGCCTGGTGCCGATATAGGCACCAACAACAAAGGCCACCACCGGGCCGTGGTTGGAAGTTTCATGGGCCGTGGCTGAGAGTTTCATGCAGCATTATACGCTGTACAGAAAACTTCATGGCCTTCGGCGCAATTATGGACCTGAGAAAAAAAAATCTCGACTCGTCAAAGTATGGGAAATTCTCTTTTCGCGCTTATGGTACTGTACTTCGTTAATATTGTTTTCGTCTGGGGGCTGAGAACAAAGTTGTCTCCTAATGAACTTAGGCTTCCAAAAGCCAATTTGGTTTCCTCTCATAAATCTACGCATGAGTTCTCTCCTCAGCGTCAAGGGATAAAGGAATGGATGACGAATTACTCATTTGCCACATGTCTTTGTGTCTTCCTGTTTTATATATATATATATATATATATATATATATATATATATATATATATATATATATATATATATATATATATATATATATATATATATATATATATATATATATATATATATATATATATATATATATATATATATATATATATATATATATATATATATATATATATATATATATATATATATATATATATATATATATATATATATATATATATATATTGTGAGGTTTAGTGCTTGTTTTGATGGGACAACCATTTGCCAATTATTGTTCCCTAGGTGGATTGTTGCCTCCTTACCTGTAAATTTTTCTTCCAAGGAAAGTTTACGTCTGTCGCGTTGTCTCTGACAGTGGCAGTCAGGTTCGTGCAGCAAAGTCAGTATCTCGGCAGCAGAGCAGCGGGAAGTCCGTTTGGATGGGCGGCAGGTATTGCTTACCTGTTGGCTTCGACAGGAGGTGAAGGATCTCCTTGTCTGTGTGTGACTTCATCCCTGATAATAATTTCGATGACTCGACCGTGGTCGTCTAATGTGGGGATTGGTTCCCGTTCAGCAGCATGTGACTGCCTCGACGACTCGGCCGTGGTCATCCGGTTGTGGATTTGTTCCTGCTCCAGCCAGTGGCTGCTGTCTTGTTCTTGTCGAGTTCGTCTGTTTGACTTCGTCCTTGAGACAGTTGTGACTGTCTCGACAACTCTTCTGGGGTTGTCTTTCTGTGTTTAGCCCGATTTGGGGCAAGGTATATTTTTGAGACAAAGTTCTCTTAATTATGTGTAATTGTTTGTTAGTAATTACATTTTTTTTTTGGACGAGTTTTGAATATTATTATTGATGTCACTTTTGTTTACATGTTTTAATGGCTGTAATGTAGTTATTGAAGACCGCTGCTTATGTATTTATTATGCCGTTTATTTATCAGTATTATGCTGCTTTTATTGTTGCTTTTGTTTTGTTTTGCTGCCTGTGTTTATTTATGCTGCTTAAATGTTTGATTTATTTAAAGTTTAATTAATTGGATTGTATTTTCCTGCTCAAGTGTTATTGATTTACTAGTATTTGAAGTTTAATTACTTGTGTTGTATGTTGTACGTTGTACTGACTCGATTTTGTTTAATTTGCTCTTTAATAATGTTGAATGAATTGTTCATTCAAGTGTAACTTCACTGAACCTGACTCATTTGTATATAATGTATATAACTTTGTTATAATAAATTAGTTTAAGGTCATTTTTTTTTCGTTTCGTTCAGCACTTCCTCCTTTGTCTGCCTCAATTTCTGCCCGTCATTCCAGTCCCGTATTTTTTTTTTGTATTTAAGAACCTGCTGAACCAAAAGTGGTTCATAAAAATATATATATATATATATATATATACTATATATATATATAATTTATATATATATAGTAAAACCGGCCCTCAACCTCAGTTATCCCTAATACTTTCGGATACACTTTCACTGAAAGCCTTGAAGTCCGAAAGGAAACAAATTACGAAATTCTCAGGTTGGATTTGAAACTAGCTAATTAAAGCACAGAGTTTAATGCTTTGGTATTATACTTCTTGGGAGACATTATTTGGGCATAAACTTCCTTTAGGATCCTAAGTCTCACCTCGAGTAAAAATAATCATAAATATTGGGGAATAGGGAAGCTAGGACAATATTGTCAATATTATATATATATATATATATATATGTGTGTATATATATGTATATATGTGTATATATATGTGTGTGCATTATATATATAAATATATATATATATAAATATATAATATATATATATATATATATATATATATATATATATATATATATATATATATATATATATATATATATATATATATATATATATATAATAATCATTAGGCCTTTTTCCCCAAAAAGCAAGTAGTAGCTTCAGAGAAAAGCAGCGGAATGGTTACTTATCAATTCATATTTAGCAGCTAAATGGTGAATAAATATATATTGGCATTCGAATAGATTAACATCTATGCACCATACGTTCTTCTTTATATACACAGGCAAACACAACGCAAGAAAACAACATCGAGAGAGAGAGAGAGAGAGAGAGAGAGAGAGAGAGAGAGAGAGAAATGAACTTTAGCCCTCGTTCTAAATTGAGTGTCAACCAACCTTGGCTGACTTCGGCTCCTTTGTGAAGTTAGAGTAAACTACTGGCCGGATACCCATATTAATATGGCCTCCTGCCCTGTCCTACTGAAGCCTAACTAACTTTGGCAGGCTCTCTGGGTGACTTCTGTTTGTCCTTTCTTTGTTTGGCGTTGTTTGGGAGCAGGGGTCGTTTGATGGGGAAGTGAATCGTTCATCACATACAGATTTTTTTATCTTTCATTGATCTAACATTGTTGAACAGACGGGTTGTTATTACATGAAAGTGTTGTTATTATTATTATTATTATTATTATTATTATTATTATTATTATTATTATTATTATTATTATTATTGTTGTTGTTGTTGTTGTTGTTGTTGTTGAACATTTCGTTTTACAGAAAAAAAAACTGAAAAAACGTTAACGTACATCATAAACTCCCAAAGAACAGGCGGCCAATTTTTGACAAGCTAAAAGGACCATACAAAAATAAAAATACTTATGAACACAAAAAATAAATAAAAATAAACAGATCTGTCCACAGGAAAACAATAAAAAATAGAAATTTTGAAATTAATATTCAGATAATTATTGATAAGTTGCATTCAGAGAAACGATAAAAAATAATAACTGCATTACGAAACAATGGTACCAAAACTCCTGAATGTGAAAGGACATGGTTAATACTGTACTGAATAATATTGGTTATATGGTTACCAAAAGGTGTATAAATAATAACTGAATGTGACATTTATGACCCAACATCCACCTGAAAATTGATGCACAAATATCACAATAAATTAACAAAATACCATTAAAAGGAGGAATGTTGAACGCCCCCAGCCACCAATGCGTTGGTTGAATGGAATATTTATAAATGAAGGTCATGGATTATTAATCTCTGGGATAAGGCATTCCTTAAATAGATTACTCATAATGACGATAAACAAATAAATCCCAAAGACGAAATTCTCGTTTAAAGAGAATTCCAATCAACAAATCTTCTTCGAAAACTTTTGAAAAAATGTTCAAAATAGAAATTTAAATACTGATCGAGCTCAGAGTTTTTACAGTGTTCGAACGCGAGCAATTAAAAATTTAAGAAAATCTCAATGCTGTTTGCACGCGACCTTTAAAACTTTCTGGGACAAATGATTTTCATACAAAGACCAAGATGAATATTGATGACACTAAAACTCTCAATAACCTGCGTTAAAAGAACACAAATTTTTACGTTTGTTCGAATTTGAACTTTAAATCTTGTATGAAATACATAAATATTGAATGACAAAATATTACGAGGGTTTCAAAACGGTTTTTATACATTCACTAAAATTTTAAAAATATTCGAATATAAATATTAAATAACAAATTTCATACATTGTTGTGATGTGAGCTTTAAGCAATTGAAGAATTTTCGTTCAAATTCATTAACAAAAATATTCTAAGTATTTCTGAATTTTGTCTCCTTTCATTTTTATAACTATGCAAAATGTAGATTGAGCTTCCATACTATCTTGACACATTTCTCGTCCAATTGCCGAGTCTAATATCATTTTCAAAAGAAAAAAAACTTAAGTTCCATTACCTCAACCATGTTTACTTTACTTAGTTATTAATATCAGCGTTAAATAACACAGCTTTTTTTTTACTTTCGTTGCAGAAATCCGTTAGAACTCTTTTGATTCAGTAGTAATATATTATTTATATATATAGTATATATATATATACTGTGTGTATATATATATATATATATATATATATATATATATATATATATATATACTGTGTGTGTGTGTGTGTGTGTGTGTGTGTGTGTAAATATTGAAGATGTAATTACATACGAAAATTACGGAACGTCGGGAAATAAATATGTATAAGAAAGGTGAGTTTTAATCGTCCATCAGCATATGTGTTGTATATAACGGCTATGACACTCACACGAATATATATATATATATATATTATATATATATATATATATATATATATATATATATATATATATATATATATATATATATACTAAAACCTTTATTATCGATATAAACAAAGACAAAATAAACACAGCAACTACTAACAATTCCCTGAATTACATCCCATTTCGCGACAAGGTTTATCCGGGAGAGGCGACAAGAGTTTTAGCTCAAAATTCTGGTAAAGGCAGAAAGCTGACAGCCTATGAGACCATAAATCCCACTGCCTATTTCCTTTTAATCCTCAAGGCTTATGTCTGGGAAAAATGGTAAATGCTAGGCTAAAAAGACATGGGCCAAAAAAAAAAATTCTTTTTCTTTGCCATTGCTGTTCTTCAGCCACGATTTTTTTTTTTTTTTAGCCAGAGATGCTAGGTTGGCGTGCAGGCAAATTTTAATATAGTAAAAATATAAATACACACACACGCATTATAATATACTATATCTATATATATATATATATATATATATATATATATATATATATATATATATATATATATATATATATATATATATATATATATATATATATATATATATATATATATATATATATATATATATATATATATATATATATATATATGTATGTATAACTGAATCACACAGTTCCTCATTGGTTGGGTCGATATCGTTCTCGGCTAGCACTCTGCCGGGCCCGCGTTCGAGTCTCCGGCCGGCCAATGAAGAATTAGAGGAATTTATTTCTGGTGATAGAAATTCATTTCTCGGTGTAATGTGGTTCGGATTCCACAATAAGCTGTAGGTCCCGTTGCTAGGTAACCAACTGGTTCTTAGCCACGTAAAATGTCTAATCCTTCGGGCCAGCCCTAGAAGAGCTGTTAATCAGCTCAGTGGTCTAATTAAACTACGGTATACTTAACTTTTATAACTGAATCACGAAAATATGGAACGTGATGAATAAATCAATAAAGACAAAATCCACCAAGGAAAGAGAAACAATGGAGTTTCTCTTTCCTTATATATATATATATTTTATATATATATATTATATATATATATATATATATATATATATATACATATATATATACATATATACATATATATACACATATATATACATACATACATACACAGTATAAATATATATACATACATACGTACATACACACACACATATATATATATATGTATATGTATACGTCGTATTTTACTAATTCTTTTTCTCTTTAAACTCATTGTGGTTCTGATGAAAATACTACAAAGACAGATGTAAAATTTTATATCATTTAGAGGAAACGCCGTACTTAAATTTTATAGGCAGAGTAGCTTTAATGCAGGTTAGTGAAATATGAAAAAAGTCAGCAAAGTTATGCAATAGTTAACAATTATTTCTTTGGGTAAATAATTTCAATGACATAAACTGGCAGGATGTGATAGTTCATAGTACTGTATATCAATATATAAATAACCATTCGGTCATTCTAAGTATTAGCTCCGCGCCTGTTTTTTACCTTGGAAACTGGTTTTTTCTACACTTTAGGGCTTCTGATACTGTCGGTGCATTTGTCTGTCGTCGGCCAAATGGAATGTCCCTTCGCCGTGTTTAGTACTGGCCCGGGGGCGGGCGGTATCCATACTTTAACAAGTTATTGCACTTGCCGGACGGGATATGAACTGTTCCAAACAGACGTCCCCGTGCTCTGTCTTGTGAAGATCGCGTATGGAAACCCCTTGTTGGGTGGACTTCAGGGGTTAATTACAGGTTAATTACATTCGTGCGACAAAAACTGAAGGTAAGTCCATAATTAGCAACCAAAAAACTGTAGAAAAAGTCAAGTTAGAAGGAAACCGCCGCCGCGGAGCTACTACTTAGATCTACCAACCATTCTGTCAGCAATATTCCATTCGTGACAAGAGCGGCAAAAAGCTTTAAAAAGTGATTTAATTCTTTTATGAGGGAAGACCTACAATACATCAATCAGCTCAACAAGTTGATATTACACATGAATGCTCATCATTTCAAACCACAAAAATGTGGGTCTACCAACCTTCACCTCAGAGAATTTTACTTTATTTCCTCCCTTTTTCTCCCTCTATCAACGATATCTCACTGAAGCCTTATTCTCATGAGATAGAGTGCTTCACAGTCAAAATATACTCCTTTGATAGAATATGTCAGCATCCAAAATTGGAGATGTTAAGTTTCATCACTCAGCCAGTTTTTTTTTTCCCCTCGGCAAATATAAAAATATAAATAATATACAGTAGGTTAATACTTGTGTTGAAACCTGTATCCTTAAACGTGCCTTGCAGTTCCTAATAAAGCACTTGTTAGTCTGCATTTCGAAATGAGAACAGATTTCGAAACGACATTTTCAAACATACCAATCTTGCAAGACTTTTCTTTTATAAATAAAAGAGAGAAATTTAATAAAACGCCGACTATCAATACCGATAAAAGTCATGGCTTAGCCATTTGGGTAAGTAATATGAATCTGATGGTCTATATATCTTCGTATAAATCATAACTTATGCGAACATTAAATTGCAAGGCACCATTACGACGGATTGTGATACTCGCAGATCTTTTTTTTTTTGAGAAATTATAAACATCCAAGTATATTCGCTGGAATTAAGTTTTTATCAAAGGCAAGTAGCAGTGCTGTATTAAAAATAAGTTTTTGGTATTTTAAGAGCAAAACAGAAAAAGCTTTCTCACCTTACGAGATTGAGAAACAAGTCAAGAAAAAAAAAAACAAGACACAAAATGAAAGAAAATAGAATCAGACCTGTTTGGAATATATAGAATGGAATATGGAATTTAGGCCAAAGGCATAACGCTGGGACCTATGAGGTCATTCAGCGCTGAAAGGGACACTGAGAGTGGAAAAGTCTGAAAGGTGTAACAGGAGAAAAACCTCGAAGTTGCACTATGAAACAATTGTCTGGGGAGGGTGGATAGCAAGATTGAAGAATGAGAATGTGAATGGAGGTACAGTAAAAGGAATGACTGAAAGGTGTTGCAGCTAGGGGTCGGAGGGACAAGACCTGTTTGGTGCATAAATTCCCTTAGTCCCCTGTATGATCAATTAAAACTGCCTCAGTGGAAAGAAATCGCCTTTTTCAAACGGGCAATGTAATACGGGAACCAGTTATGTTTCACAAAGTTCAAACTGCAATTCTTTCCTTATTACTGTTACAGAACTGATTTCCTTAAGTAAAATAGTCTTGCTGAATTCAAAGCATGAAATCATATTCTTGTGAGTGAAATTCATAGAGACAGGCCAGAGGAATTTTTACAAGTTCTTCATTAACTTCCAGGAATTCAGTGATGAGAAAGAGACTCCTATCCCCATTATCTTTTTGGTTGGATGCTATATTTGTACCATATAACAAAAATTCAAAATAAAGCATTTATCGTGATTGCAGAACGACAAGAAAAACTGGTATATCTTAATATTCCTAATAAAAAGCTATATGAAAAATATATTTCTAAATATATTATGAAACCGCAGTAGATGCATAACTCTAACATACAAACCTGACAATAAGGACACAGCTGAAATACAGTCACTCTGCTATAACTTACTCGCAGTAACCTAACTTCGGCAGTTCATTCATAAATGTCACATGAAGATACTGAATATAAAAATAAAGATATAAACCGATTAAATACATCTATGGAAAATTTATTATAAACAGTATAGGAGTAGGTACAATGTAAATTTAAAAAAAAACAAAAAATGGAAAATCTAAAAATAAAGTAAAAATTTAATCCTACCATAAGCAGGCAAAATTAAAAAAAAGTTACTAGCTAAAAAATAACCTTTTATTTGTTGATTAGTAAATGTGCGATATCTCAAATGAATTATTTAACAACCAAAAGAAAACCTTTTGTTAATATTAGCCATCGTCATCACTTTCATCATAGCTCACAAATGAAAAAAAAAATGTATGACAAACAAAGAATTCTAACTCCAATTTTTTCTGTCCCGTCAGAAGACATTCCTGCACAGAGAAAAAATAAAACTCCGCTACTTTATACATATCATGTATCGTGAACGCTTCAATTAAGCGAATTTACTTTGCATTATTAATGAGATGAGTCAGATGAATTACGTTCCCTTTGATGTGCCGCAGTGCGAATTCTTCGTAATCCAGATGTGCTTAATTTCGGGTTATAAATTAGGGGACGCATTTTTCATTTCGCCCGGCCATCAATAATGCTGTCTGTTCTAAAATGCCTAACATTTTCGAAAGAATATACCTTACAGATACCATTTGTAAATATTAATGGCAAGGTGAGATCAATGTGTGTATAGGCTACATACAGTGCGTGTTTATGTCAAATCATACATAAATGCGCACATACAAACATACATACATATATATATACATACACATATAATATATATATACTTTATATATATATATATATATATATATATATATATATATATATATATATATATATATATATATATATATATATATATATATATATAATATATATATAAAATGTGTGTGTGCGCGTGTATGCACGTGCTAATATATCCATTAATAATTACAAATGTTATATACCGTATGTATATATATATATATATATATATATATATATATATATATATATATATATATATATATATAAATATGCGATGGTAGATAGAAGAATTATCAACTTATCCCAAGTATTTGCATCTTGTAAAATGAAGGAGTTATTACGTTTATTCAGGTATCCTTCTTCCCTTCGTGGTTATTCAGCGATGAAAGAAAATCTTACACATCACGCCTATAACATGTCTGCATTAACAGACCACGGCATCTACAGTAGCAAGGCGATTACCGACCTTACTAAAATTGCCTAACTTCTCTCAACAATACTTTTATTTTTCTTTTTATTTTTCCATTTTTTGTTTTTAAATTTACATCTTATCTACTCCTATATTGTTTATAATAAATTTTCCATAGATGAATTTGATCGGTTTATATCTTTATTTTTATATTCAGTATCTCCATGTGACATTTTATTATTATTATTATTATTATTATTATTATTATTATTATTATTATTATTATTATTCAGAAGATGAACCCTATTCATATGGAACCAGCCCATAGGGACCATTGACTTGAAATTCAAGCTTAAAACACACAACACATACACAACACACACACATATATGTATATATGTGTATATATATATATATATATATATATATATATATATATATATATATATATATATATATATATATATATATATATATATATATATATATATATATATATATATATATATATAAATATATATATATATATATATATATATATATATATATACTCGTATATATATATATATATATACTTATATAATCATACATGTCAGGATACAAATATGATATAATATAGAATTCCCTATGCTTTCCTTCTGAACCGGCAGGATTAAGCCACGCAGCCTATTCTACAACGCCATAGTTCGAATCATGGCCGGCGAACAGGCAAATATCGATTATAATCTGATTTGGGTGTGAGATTCCCAAGGTATATTCCATTACATATCAAACGTTATTTGTGGCTTAATATTTGCAAATATCAAAAAGTCACGCGTGTATAATTGACAAAAATCCAAACTAATCTAAGTCCTCCCTCTCTCTCTCTCTCTCTCTCTCTCTCTCTCTCTCTCTCTCTCTCTCTCTCTCTCTGGATTTTCAGAGAAAAAGAGATAGCTAAAGAGATAGACAGGGAGTCGTGTACATACAAACATACACACACACACACACACACATATATATATATATATATATATATATATATATATATATATATATATATATAAATATATATAAATATATATATATATATATATATATATATATATATATATATATATATATATATATATATATACATATATGTATATACTTTAAAATGCTTCACGTTTTCAAAGTATATTTGTAAATCAGTAAAAAATCTACCTCTTAATACAGATGAATCACATCATCATTGACATTTTCATAATATTTTCAACAGAACTCATGAATTTATTCTACTAATCTTATTCCACGAAATATGATTCATTCGACATCACGGAGACTCCGTGATTACACGATTCCCTGTCTATCTGTTTGTCTATCTGTCCTCTGCAAATCCATCAAGACGGCACACAGAGAGAGAGAGAGAGAGAGTGAGAGAGAGAGAGAGAGGGGCAGGTGTACAAACATGACTCAGATTAGATTGGATCTGGGCGGAAGGGTCCAAGCTCCGAAGGCCATCATATCAAAGTTGACACCTGGTTAATAGGATCGCAAGAGAACATATCGAATGTATTACTCCGCCAGCCCTGTTTACCCGGCGATGCTCGGAGCAACTGCTTGTGTTTCTGTAATATTTCACTGTAGAGTTATATACTTGAAATGCTGAATGAATTAATCGTTGGGACATGAATATTCAATTTCTTAACATTCATCACTGTCAAGGTACTGAACTTTTTTGGGCCAGATATTAAAGATAAAACAGTGTTATTATGTATAACTAAACATTTACAATACAAGTAAACTTAGCTACTCCAATAGAAATGTATGCTTACTTTATTTTCTTTCGGTATTTATTGTGTTGGACTTTTAGTTCGGCCCCTAATTTAGGTGAAGGATATATATATATTTGGCGAAATCTTAATTTGATATGCTTTTATTCTTTTGGGAATGAATTAATGAGATACTTGACACTGCTTCTTAGCGACTCTTGTTAAGAGAATTTTTTATTTTCCATAAGGCTCGCACCCCCCCTGGAAATTGCTGACGCCCCCAGGTTGAGAACCACTGAACTAAATGATTACCGAATCGTCTGAAGAGCTGACCTCCAAATGTATGTGCAAATTCGACCTTCAGTGTCAATGATAACTTACTAAATATTTGAACCACTGACCAGAGGGTTAACCAGACTTTCAAACTTCACCATAATGCATAACGATTTCGTAGGAGCTTCGATGGACTGATAAACAGGGTTAGAACCCAACTAAAAAGAAATATGTAGTCGTTTATACACT
>NC_089787.1:36310623-36340623 GCF_040412425.1 Macrobrachium rosenbergii | reverse complement strand
TAAAAGGAGAGTATGCTTCTATTATTTTCCCCTCATCAAATTCTTTTATTAACGAGTGTTGTTATCTTTCCTGATCTTAGAATATAAACAATTATTACCGGAAAATTAACACTTTCTGTTCGCCCCCCGCACCTTCACAAGGAAAAGGAGTATGGTTTAATACACATACTTATATACATTCATCCATACATATAAATTATAATTAATTCCAATTATAAACTGCAAAAATTATCAGGACTGTACAGATTATAAGATAATATATATGATTTTAGTCTATACTTAAAATAAAAGTTAAATGAATAATATATAAAAGATATTACTGAAACCATTATTGCCCAGTTTAAAACTAGGTATTATTAAGATTGCGCGTCTGCATTTGTAATAGCAGAAAATATGAATAGTTCTTTCTGGAATTCTGAAGAAAGTAAGTGGTAGTTTATCACTTTGACAATCTCGACAACATCAGGATTGGCTTTTGAAGCGCAAAGATTGAAACTGATACTATCTTGCCCAGAAGGAATTTTTCATTTTGTATTCTAGAGTCACGGCCTACAAACCCGATTTTTTCCGTGTTCTGCAAACCAACCGGCTATGAATTTCCAGCTTGTGTGGGATCAGTCAATTAAACTTGCTCTTACCTCCCATTTTTATTCGTTCGTCTCTAACATGAATTCTTGTGTATTATTTTTTTAAAGACAAGGGGTCTCTCCCGTGAAAAGAAGACAATAATTATGCTATTCCATGGGTTCAATGCATTTTTGGTATTGCTCTCTTCTCTTCCCAAAGGATAAAATTTATTTCATTCCCTCCACTAAACCAAACTATCTCGGCATACTTTATCTATATTCTCACCATTGCTAACGCATATATATCTTGGTAAACTGTGGCAAAAAGGAAAAACATTATCCACATTTCAATAAAACGAAAAGGCAAACATTTACCTTAACTACAAAGGTTTAAAGTCAGGTGTAAAAATAAAGGATACATAGAGGCAGAGGAATTTACAAAAATCAATGCTAAATTCTATATGAACGACTGTTAAAAACAATTGTCAATCTTGACTTTTGATACCTGCAATCACAACCGGATGAAACTTCTCAGTGATTAGTCAATCCAGGTGGAATTAAAAGCCTACTTATTTCTCCCTTTAATTTACATTGAAACTTCTTATATTTTTGTACTATGTAAGTTCCTTCCTTATTTTGTACCATTTTCCGTTAAGGTTTGGGCTAAGAATTTCCATTCCATCATGTATACATTATTATTTAACCTTTGTTTGTGACATTTCGATGATATACCTTGAGTTTTATCAACCACGTTTCATTTTTTCCCTCTATCTGGCTTTACCTGTCATTGTCACAATGAAACCAAGCTACTTCCTTCCCGTACCAAAACATGACGAATGTCTACCCAGATCATCAGCCTTAACGAACCGGCGACAGTGCAAAAAAAAAAAAAGAAAGAAAAATGAAGACGCTCCCTGATTTTGGAGAGCACATAAAAGAAAAGCGGTCGGGCAGTAAACACCTGCAAGTGCGCATTGCCCAGTTCATTTGTTTCGGGCGCAATGTTGTCGCCATAAACATTTTGACGAGGCCATCCTAACGTTTCCCAGGCGGCTGGAGTTTACTAGCTTATTGCAAGGCAGGAGAGTCCTTCATTTGCAAGGCCAGATGGCTTGTGAAGTGGGCTGTTTTTATTTACGCTTTATGGCCGCGCCCACACGTCATTACATAAAGGCTTCTGGGGGAGTTACGGGGTCTGCGCAATGGCATGGAAGCAATTCTACCCCACAGCGTCTCTTGTTTGTGTGGTATATATATATATATATATATATATATATATATATATATATATATATATATATATATATATATATATATATATATATATATATGTGTATATGTGTGTGTATATATGTTTCAGTGAGTGCGCAGGCACAAGCTCGATCATATACCTATAAAATAGTATATGTTAATATATTACAGGGGCAGGAATATCTTGATAGCAAGTGTAAGTTCGAATCTTATTAGGGGAAGCAGAATCTATTCCATCACTGTCTTTAGGATTACTAAGCTTTCAGAGCTTACGCAAAAAAATATTTAGAAATGAAGAAATTCAGCAATACGGCCATCAAAATATATCAAATATGTATATATATATGCTTGTATATATATGTATATACACATAATATATATATATATATATATATATATATATATATATATATATATATATATATATATATACATACTGTATAAAATATATATATGTATGTATGTATGTATGTATGTATGTATGTATGTATGTATATATATATATATATATATATATATATATATATATATATATATATATATATATATATATATATATATATATGCTCTTGAATGGATGAACAGTCCTTTCATAATAAATTCTTTTACAGTCAGCCTGCTAACCCCATGCCCATTCATACCTGGCTGCAACCAACCTCAGTCAAGTAACCATCCGGTACATAATTCACTGAGTTGGCCAACAAAGGGATAACATCCTAGACTATGTGAGGAGAGGTTAGAACCACTGACCGTGATTGTGCAATCATGTATGCATCGTAGTGCAAGTAAGTGTGCAGTTTATGAATAAGGACAAATATGAGGTAAAGAAAAGTCTTACTTTTACATGTACACAAGATTTGCAAATGAACTGATATTTTATAACATACTACACAAACGTTTAATATTAGAACAGACTGCGATAAACAAATACCTACAAAAAATGTAATTGTGCTCAACGATGTTTCACAAAAAACCTAAGCAATAAATCAAAATTAGTAAACTGTCAATAATTTAAACAGGAATTGCAAAAAACGGTAATAAACAAAGTACAGCAAGTGTACAACTTTATAGTTAATAAAGAAAAATTAACGTTTATAAAATAATCCAAACTTGTCTAATAGAATTACTTGGCAAACATTATTCCACAGCAAAGACGCTTTGACAAAGAACAAAAAAAAAAAAAAACTAACACTAAACACACACGCACAAACACAACCTCATAAAAAAATAAAAGTCAAACCAGTCGAAGAGTATTTCCTTGCAAAAACATTCCCAGCAAAGATAACGGACATTTGCGGATTATGTTTCCGGTAACGTTTGCAAGGATCTTTGTATGAAAAAGAAAAGCAGAAGGCCATCGTTGAGGTTCGATGGAGCCGAGCCTAAGGGAATTGTGGCGGAAGAGGATACTGCGAAGATGCGAGGGATGCCCCTTATCTTTTTCTTTTATACAAAGGGAAGATCTGGGAATAATAATAATAATAATAATAATAATAATAATAATAATAATAATAATAATAATAGTAGTAGTAGTAGTAGTAGTGGTAATAATAATAATAATAATCATTATTATTGTTATTACTATTATCATTATTTTAATTATTTTATGTTTATTATTATCATCATCATCATCTTCTTTAACGTGCTTTTTTCCCATTTGTATGGGGTAAGCACGATGCCTTCTTTGTAAAGGACTTTGATTTGGCTTTGGGGTAGACTTTGTAGTCTCGATCGGCTGCCCTGCCTGTCATCGCTTAGACCCCGGCAGCGTATGTACATGTATTGTACCAGTCACCAGCGCCCTTTCTCCCAGCAGCGAGGAGACGTTGTGCAGATAGGTCGACAGTCGAGACGTGTGAGGTGTCTCTTTTGTTTTTAGAAGGTGTTGGAATAACCTACTGGCATGGGTGTGATAATACTATTATCTAATAACTGATAACAATCATACTTTTGATGAAGATAACTCAGGTTATACTAATAACAATAACAATAACGAAAACGAGCACTCACAACGCACATACCTCCGCCATCGCCACACTCAAACCTTAACAAGTAAAGAGGATACATAACCTCTAGTCAAAACGCCATTTAAAGTAAATACAATTGAATTTGGTAAACAAAATCTATAGTAACGGTGCTTAGAGTTTCGGTTTCCTGGAACCCCGAGAAGCTTCAGGTTCAAATCTCCAAAAACTTAATCACTGTCGCCAATTGCAAGAACCAGCTTTGGTAAATGACAAATTCTCGTAGATTTGATTTTAATTGATTTATTAAAATTAGGCTACACTTTCATCCATTCTGCGCCAAATAGTTGAAAGTGGGAGTTGGAGAAGTTGGATGGCAAGATGGAGAAAGGGACATGGTAATGAAGGTAAAGTTAAAGGCTGAAAACTGGGTGCAGCTAAGGGCAGAATGAGCGCTGCAAACAACTTTTAGAAATGCCTACAGTGCACCACGTGAGGTGCACTGACGGCACTATCCGATCTATGTGGAAATTTTCGCAGAAATCCGGATATGGCATTATCTAAACCATGCTAGCCGACGAATAGGCCAAAATCAAATCCGGAATTTTAAACATCGTCTGGTGGAGTTCCCTTAGTATACCTCATAGAAAACTCAATTCTTGCCTCTTATGACGCTTAATGGATTACCTGATTAATACTTAGCAAGATTATCACAGTCCACTGACGTTAACATGAGGGTTCTTGTAAAAACAGAAAAACGTTGCCGATTAAAGGTCAGCAAAGAGACAGACCTCTTTAAAAGAAAGAAAATGAATAAATAATTGAGACAGAAAACAAAAAGCTATGTAGACTGGTGGCAATACCGCATGAAGTAAGACACCTCCACCCAACCACCCCACCCCCACCCTAAAATACGAGACAAAGAAGAAAGGTCATATTTCAGCAAGTGTGTAAAAAAAAAAAAAAAAAAAAAAAAAAAGCTGATGAAGTAATCGCTCCAATCTCTTGAAATATCGCCTGAATGCCGCCGAAGGACGAGGCGAGCGTCATTAGCCCCCTTCGGGATACGGGATGCTGGTGGGAAACGAGCAGTCGTAATGGCAAGTTTAGTACAGAGGTGTTCATGATGCAGAACTCGAATAGTTACGACGCTACTTCGGAAGGGATTCCGAGCTTAAGTGGGGGGGGATTTGGTTTGTTAAATGGCCCGGAAAAATGGTGAGGAATTATGGCTGGTGTAGATGGCTATTAATGAGACGATGAGTCTTGGGTGAAATGGGGAAAAAGGTGACATTACTCTGTGAGAGAGAGAGAGAGAGAGAGAGAGAGAGAGAGAGAGAGAGAGAGAGAGAGAGAGAGAATATACATTATTTAAATCATAATTCACGATGGCTTATGTAAGTTTAAAGAAAAGTTTGTTAACTGTTCAGTGATGCGCTTAATTTACATTTACTTCATATACTCATACAAACGAGCATCGTAGGAACATTATAACAAATCAACAAATCAACAACTGGCATATGCACGTACACAAACGTTTTGGCCCGTACCAATACAAGGCATTACGAAAATGTATATATTGGTCAATGTTATATTTTTCCCCTTAGCAATTAAATGAACTGGATAATGTTTGCTCAGATCCTCCGTTCATATTAACATACATATCTATTAAGAAAATATATCAAATGCAGTTTGGTTTACAATTATTATTTTTCCTTCTTCCTTGCACTGGTTTGGAAATGATGTATACGTTATACCAATGGTTATTATCCCTTTCTGGCTGACTGATATTCGTCATAACTTCTACTACTGCTAGGTATTGTCCAAGCTCCCTTTCTGAGGAACAAATTATTATACCTACTAATATCTCCCAGTAGCAAACGCCTTCACTCTCTCTTTCTCCCCATATAAATTGTGTCTATTGTGCCTTTTCTATTTTTCCTGCTTTTTCTGTCTACACGGTGACGACACGAGAAAAAAATCACCTCCTATAATTTTTCTATGTCTACATAATAAGAGTCATGTAACCATATATTTTTTGTATGTAACATCCATGGTCTACGGGTGAAAAGCTCCATGTCATGACTGTGGTGGTCTAGCTCTGGGTCTCACCAATGGTCTAAATATATGACTACAAAATGAAGGTACAACTTGCTTCAGCTTTGGGACGAATGGTGATGTCCATTGGGTCGGGAGCTAAAGCTTCGACCCTCTTTTATAACATCGTCCTTTTTTAAAGTAATACTAACTTTCAAGTTACGTATATCGAACCTAGGATCCGGAAATTTAGAACGGCGAGACCCTTTGTCTGAAGCACAGCAAATCACGTGATTAAGGACCTGTCCAAAACTCCCTATTAAATTCCAGGGCAATACCATGTTCCTGTGATTTAAAATGACTCGACTGAAAAAGTAATTTATCCCTGAGACTCATACATCATTTTCATATTACTGGCTGGGACTGCAATTGCTCCAGGAATGAGAAAGTAATATGAAAAATCTTGTCGACTAGTTTTCGTCCAGTATTCCGTCAAATTGATTACCTCACTCTAAAACCATTTTTCTTAGTAGCTTTGTATTCTGGGATAAATGAAATACCAGCATACCCACACTGAACTCTACGCCTTCTACACTTTGAGGAGTGGTTCAAGGAGTTAATCATCCAGTCCTTAGCAAATGCTTGGGATAAAGTAGCAAACCCCATGCCCTTTGCTTCGATTCGCCATAGTCCATCAACTATTAGGTACATACTTCACAGATCTGGTAAACAGACACATCAAATTTTTCTCATTGCACAGGCCTAATTCGTCTCCTCACCCGATAGAGCTCCATCTCGAGATTATCGCTGGTGTGTTTGTGTGTGTGCGCGTGTGTGTGTGTGTGTGTGTATTCAGTGACATACAAAGTATGGGCTAACATTCACGTGTTTGTATCAATGAAAGATAAATCAGCCTAAAACATATAGAAAACCAGCCTAAACATAAACAAAAAGTTATTTGCGCTCATTCATAAATTCACGTCAAACCAACAATGGTGTGGTAATTTGATCATACATAGTAATCCCATCAATGCAATATAACCATGTTCAACATTCTGTTACGGTATTTAAACAGAAACGTGTAATGGTTATGTTGTCACTTATATTCAATGAGATTTATCCCTTCCATACCAGTATAGCTGGAGTACTACAAGGGCCCCCAGCACTTTACCAAAACCTGCAATGATTCTACTTGCAAGTGGCCATCTGTGGATTGCCAGCCAACAGTCGGTCATCAAAATCGCTTTAGACAATTGTTGCATCTCTATCTCTCTCCCTCTCTCCTCTCTATCAAAGGTTGGTTACCGTGGCATCTCTATCATTTTACATTGTCATTACAGATGGGTCTCTCTCCCTTTCTCTCTTATTTTCCACATGTAAAGGAAATTTTCAATGTTAATTCGTTGAACGTTGAAGAGGTTTTAATTGTTGTATTCACATGTAAGTTAACAACCCGTACTACGTCGCTAAAATTAATAACATAATCTAAAATCCTTCAGGGTCTTCCAAAGACGTGTTTACTGCCAACAGCTGTTACTTCGCTTGGCTAAGAACTGGAAGGTAAGGAGTATCTCATATTTTCAAGAACATGGAAATACAATGCTCTGGATTTTGACTCTACTGCAGATTTCGCCATGAGCCAATCTGAGAATCCTTTTCTGGAAGACTGGTGGTACCTTCAGTCTGCATACTTATAAGGACCAGTGTAAGAAAGGCTGGTCCCTGAGGCTATCGTCGTTAAACATGAAAAAAATTATATAATCCCACAAACTGCGTTTTAAAATATGGATACACATTTTATTTTCTTATATAGAGATGCTTCAGTTAATAATCGTGTTTTATCCCAATGATCCCACATACTTGGATTAATATTCATCTCATGGATCCACAAAGCGTTTGTATGCATTGTGACCTAGTTTTCCATAATGCTGAAGAGTTTGATTACTAAGTTTTTACTTTATACTCTTCCTCCTTTTCCAAAACACCTATCCGCTCCCGTCCCTATATCTTTTTCTTCACTTTCAGCATTTTCAAAAATCCAACAAACATATATAGCCCAGTCCAGTATAGAGTACGAATTCCCAACGCCAAAGAAGCTGCAAGTTTATGTTATTTTTTAACCGTGTGTAAATGTTTGTAGGATATTACAAGAAAGGGCGAGCAGTAGTTGACAAAATTTGGCAGATATACTTATTTGGCAGCCTTTTCGAGATTATTAACTTTTGGGAGCAACTGGCGAATTGCTGATCTGTTAAATGCATTTTTGTCAAATGATGACATTATTTTGTTTCCAGTTTCTGTTTCAGTTTTCCTGAATGGAAAAGCCACGAAATGTACATTTCAATAATGCACGAATTGTGAAAATTAGATTTGTCTCAGCTTTTAAAAAATATAAGCGCAAGATTTTCTTACTTAAACCACTATTTAAATACCACAGAGAAAAAGAAAACTTTTCAATTGCATAATATGCAAACAAAACGATAAAATAACACACCAAAATGAAAACCAAAATTCGGCCATATAAAAAAAAATGAAACAGCAAAATCTAAGTTCGGAGGTTTGTTCGACTTTCAAAACTAAATTGAGGCAGAAAAGGATATATTTTTTACACGAGAGCTAAAAAGACCAGAGCTGACCTCTGTTGATTTTTAAGGAAGCTTTCGCTGCGAAAAAAAGGAGTTGAAAATCAGTGAAAAGTCGCGCACTCCCTCATTCCAAGGAAAAGATACGGGATTTGATTTCCAGTTTCTGCACCAAACAATAAAATTTACAATGGAATTTTCTGAAACGGTAAGAAAAAGTTCTTCCGGTTATAAAAGGAACGTCTGATACATAAGTGAAAGTAAAATTTCATGCAGCGTTTTTATTTGCAAGAGAAAAATTTATCTATACTTTATATCCTATTCGGAATCGAGAATGAAGTGAATAAATAAGAATGTTTTCTGTTTTCAGTAAAATACGAAGAAAGGCGTTTTTCTTCCAAAGCAGGAATATCACGAAAATCAGCTGAATGATTTATTTATTTATGAAAATATGACTATACGCTAAGCACTTGGCCACTTTCAGCTCTTCAGCGCCAAAGACAATGAAAAAAGGGAATTAGTTAGAGTGGTTGGACAGCAAGCTGGAAGAAAGATAGGGCAATAAGTGGGTGATGCTACGGGCCGATGGGACGTTGCAAACGCCCTTTAGTAATGCCTACAATGCAACATGTGAGGTGCACTGATGGCATTAACATCCTATGGGGATCAGTTCTGGAAAAATAAGACCTAGGTTGCCTATATTAGTAAGGCTTAGAAAACCGAAAGGAACAGTTAAATAGGCTTCCTTGTATACTTTAATAGTTCACACCACAACTGGTTTATTTCTGCGCTGAAAGGTCTCTTGTCCCTGAGCTCCAGATCTGATTATCATCTATTCATCCTGATGAAGCAAATAAATAAGCAAACAAAGTACGTTCTATCTGGTCTTCTGATCAGGTACTAAGATACTCCACTGACCCCACTCACTTTTCAAGGGGACAGATTACGCCCCTCGCGGAGGCTGTACAAAACACCATTTCCTTCATCTCGACCCGCTCGAGACGAGAGGGGAAAAGAGCCATAGCCGAGGACGAAGGAGAAATGAAGGAGGAGGTAATCTCCTCAATCTCCTGAAATAATGCCCCCCTGAAGCCCGCTGAAGGATGAGGGGAAACATCATTAGCGCCTCCTGTATATGGGGGACGCGGCGAGAAACGAGCAGTCGTAACACCACGTTTAGTGTGCGGCCGTTTATGGCCGGGAACGAACAGGACAATGATGCCACTCGGTTGAAACTCGCGGCTCGAAGGAGAATTTGTTTTTAAGGGCGCTGAAATGCGGTGCGTGATGCGTTTCCTGTAGGAGGTTGCGAATGGGAAACTTTTCTCTCTCTTTTTTTTTTTTTTGCGTGGAAGAAGTGGATGTAGGTATGCTTTGTTCCTGGAGAAAGACAAAGGGAGAAACCGTGCCTTGCTTTGCATGAAAGGGGAAAATGAGGGCATCACTGAGAGAGAGAGAGAGAGAGAGAGAGAGAGAGAGAGAGAGAGAGAGAGAGAGAGAGAGAGTACAAAATCACACTTGCAACCAAGTCCTCCACGAGAGATTCTGATTGGCTTATGACGTCTTCAACGCCGTTTCCTTTGGCCAATCAGAAGCCTGAGTGAAGTGTTTCTGCTCTGCTGAACATATCAGATGCTCCTGTGTGTGTGTGTGTGTGAGAGAGAGAGAGAGAGAGAGAGAGAGAGAGAGAGAGAGAGAGAGAGAGAGAGAGAGAGATAAGCTAATACAACTGTCAGAAAGAGATAGAGAAGAGATTCGGCGATAAAGATAAAGATGCTGCGATGGTATTAAAGGAACTATCTGACACCTGTAAATGGCTATTACTCCCTTCAGAACGAGGCGAAAATCACAAAGCATCCTCGAGGTTTGAGCTTAATAGCGGAGGACCTTTTACATCAAATTTCTATACATACATACATACACACATACATATATTTATACATACATATTTACTTACATATACTTTGTTCAGCTTTCAAGCATTCAACCTATAAGCTGCTGGGTCCTAAGAAAAGAAATAACACTCATCCATGCCACATTCACAAATGAATTGCTGAATTGTGGATGAACCTTCTGTGCAGAAAAATTCCACAGCACTGTTCGCTTCATACAATTACACAGATGACTCACCAGCGGCACATTAACCCTATATCATCCAGGCACTCTCTCACTTCCAGATGGTGATGCTCAATCTTTATAGGTCCTCCTTCCTCCCCTTCCCCTAGTATAACAATATATATATATATATATATATATATATATATATATATATATATATATATATATATATATATATATATATATATATATATATATATATATATATATATATATATATATATATATATATATATATATATATATATATATATATCTGTGTGTGTGTATTTAAGGAAGTGTGCACGTTTTATGCACAAATATTAAACAGCGCCGAAGTTTCTTCGGCGCAATCAAGTTTTCTGTACAGCGTTTAATGTTGTCTGAAACTTTCAGCCACGGTCATCAAACTCTCAGGCCGCCGCCCATTTGACTTTCAGCCACGGCCCGGTGGTGGCCGGTGTTGTTGGCACCTGTAGTGGTTCCAGATGCAAGATCATGGTTAAATTTAACCTTAAATAAAATAAAAACTACTGAGGCTAGAGGGGTGTAATTTAGGATGTTTGATGATTGGAGGGTGGATGATCAACATACCAATTTGCAGCCCTCTAGCCTCAGTAGATTTTAAGATCTGAGGGCGGACGGACAGACCAAAGCCACCTCAATAGTTTTATTTTACAGAAAACTAAAAAGGGATTCCCTATACTTACAATTTCTAAATATTATTTGGTAGCCTAAAAAAATTCCATTTAATATCATCCTTCTAGGGTCTGGTTACTTAAAAACAATCAACCCGCTTGTGCTTTTGTGTATACGCTTTTACATACACATGTGTGAAAGATTTTAAGTCTGTGTATTTTTTTATTTCCATCGACATTGCTTAGATTTCCGCTTTTCGAAAAAAGAGAAACCGAATTCAAGTTAACTAGAAAAAAATAAAATAAAAAAGAAAACTACAACAATTGCCAAACGCACGATCGGTTCCAAGATAAAATTTAGAACGAAAACTTGGCTCATTTTTACCGCGAATGAAAAAAAAATGGCTCCGCATTTTTTTTTTTTTTTTTCAGAAAAAGAAATTTCGCTCATTTTCTAGAGAACGAAAAGAACAAAAAGCTTCGCAGTTCTCCAGGTTACTGATAAAAAATATTCTTTTTAATTTAACTTCTCAAACGAGAGCAAAATCTCGTCTGGTCATATGATACTGAACGGAATTGGCATAATATTTGTGATCCTTATTTAAACGATAACAAAGAGAAAATTTAGAATAATAGAAGGGACAGAGAAAAACAGTAGAAATCTCTAGAATCAGTTAATCTTAAAAAACAGTATTAAACCTTACAAAATATTTTAAAATTCACATTTAACTGTATATATTTACAGGTAAAAAAGTAGACTATGTGTTTGAAGAAACATGGAAGAGTACCGCCGTTACCTACGTACACTTGCCTGTGGAAAATATGCTATATACACAACATTAAAGAATAATGTATTCATAAATTTATAATTATCAATATGAGGAGTTCAATAATGGAGGGATCCAACATCCCCTCGCCGACGCCTGTGATAGGTTAGGTGACGAAAATTAGATGAGGAGGAATTGTCAGTACGTATGGTACACGAGGGAGCAAGGCGAGAGAAATATGAAACAAAGGGTAAGAGAAAATGGTATTAGAGTTTTTTTTTTCAACCAGAAAAAAAAAAAAAAGAAAAAGCCAGGATAAAACAGCCAGCTTAGAGGAGAGGGTAAACAAACAGTGTAAGCTCTATTGTCAAACAGGAAAATAGGGAAAATTAGTGGTGTTGCACTTCTGCGAAAGAGAGAGAAAATCGAGAGAGCAGTAGAATAAATGAAGAAAGGGTACAAGCTTTTCCCTTTGTCTAACTCGCTGCAGAAACTCTCAGGCCTCATTTTAACCCAAGACCCGCTTGACCCTTCATTTACAACACTACGGTGTATTCCCTTTCGCAATAAAGAAAAATAATAACAGACTTCTTGCCAACTGAGAAAGGAAGGAGGCCATTAGAAAATCAGTAATGTTGAACAATGTGTTAAAATGCATGGTGGAAGAAAGGAAGCAGTTCAATCGCATAAATATTTGGTAAACATAACGGATGATGGTAGGAAGAAAGAAAAGGTGAATTACTAAGTGACTCACGAAAGGCAGGAGGGTGTGTGCAGAAGACTGGGAAGACAGGGTGATCGAGTACGAAGGCACTGCTGAATCCACACACCTTTATGGAAGTAAAGTGTGGATGTCCAAAGCGAATGAAAGAAAAAGGATAGAAGCTCTTGAGATAAATTAACTGTAAAGTATACACGGCATAAGAAGAAATGATAAGGTGAGAAATTTTAAGATACTTAGAAGTGAAGACAATTTTAGTGTACGTAAAAGGATGGATAGAAAATTCTTGAAATGGTGCGACGATGTGGAAAGAATGGGAAATGAACGGTCGTGGGAAAGCGGATAATTCAGAAATGTTAGGGGAAATTAGGGGAGACCCTAGAGAGAGTTGGATATGGCAGGTGAAAAAGGTATTGGAAAGGAAAGGCCCTAATATTCAGGGAGATTGAACAGTCGTGCAAGTTAGGAGCGGATGGCGCAGTGTGTATAGTGGGGTTCAGCATACTGCTGATGAATTATTTGCTGATGTTTGAAACAAGTAACGTTGTAGATAACTTCATGCATAGTTGGGTTGTCAATACATAATTCAGCAATTGAATATATATATATACATATACACACATACATATACATATACTGTATATATATATATATATATATATATATATATATATATATATATATATATATATATATATATATATATATATATATATATATATATATATATATATATATATATATATATATATATACATATATATCGCAACGCAACAATAAAGTCACGCTGAAATGGAAATGGATGAGAATGAGGAATAGTTTTCCCTTCCAGAAATTAAATTAGGCAGCGTTCTCCACTCCCACGGAACTGAATGCATGCTTGGTCTAATAATCCATTTTAAAATAAATATTAAACATTTGCAATTCTCGTTTCCTGACTTTCTGAGCAAGCAAATTAGGGAAACTCGTTAGGGTAGTCTGAACAAAAGCGTACAGGAAGAATTATTGTTCTTTATTGGAGAGAAATCTTTCAGTTTCATCTGGCTTCCTTTGTAGCTGCAAGCAGTAATAAACCCAACGTTCAAAGGACCACAGAAGCGTGTATCTATATTTACAAAAAAAAATATAGGGCACAATTATTGTTCTGTTAAAAAATCTACGACAAGTTTCAGTTACTTTCTATGAAAAACAGGAGTAGAATTATATATACTAAAAAACGTCATTGCCATGCGAATAAACCATTCTCGGATGTTTTGCTGTATAAGAAAAACAAGCGATTTTCCCATTCTTTTACTTTCTGTATTTCTTCTCTTTTGTTTCAGGTCTCTGTTAAATAAAGGAACAGGGACGCAAGTCCCGTTAACCTCGTGCATTTCAAAAAATAACAGCCTCAGTAAACACGGACAAGACAATGCAAATTTCGCTGCCACAATAACACAAAGCAATAACGATATTGCTTTTGTAAAAATTATATAATAAAAGCTTTTATTTAAGAAGAAATTACGTTCATAAGAAACAAACTTACAAACAATGGTTTATGCGCCAAAATTCCTACTGATGTAAAATAAAGGCGTTTTTAATTTAATAGACAACTAAAATTCTTTTAAAATGCGATAAGGCTTTTTATGGCACAAGGTTAAAAAATATGGATTATTAACAATTGGAAACAGGACGATAAACTTTAGCATATCAGTCAAGTAAATTATTAGATGCAAAATGTCTAAAACGGTGTCGACATAATCCATATGTCATAGGGTATATAAATATCACTACCGAAATAGGTGCATGTGAAAAATTTTGGGGGTAAAGAGAAAGTCTTTTTACCTCCCAGGCACTCCTTCAAGTTTAAAAGTCCAAACAGTGACGGCTTTTCTGTACTTGAATGATTTACAAGCGGTTGCTTAAGGGCTCCCCCGAAAAAAAGGAGCTTCAAGTGTGGCTTTGTTTCAGGTCAACAGTGTTTCTTTTCAACCGTGAACAGTCCGACATGAAGAAGAGTAATTTTTCAGTGTATCTTATTTTACTCGTACACAAATGTATCGAATTCTGCCTATTCAAAACCCTCATTCTTTGTTGGCCATCGTTTTTTTATTTCTCAGAAAAAAACTGTGTTCAAAAGGAAAGGGACATCACTATAATTTCAATTTAGCTTGAAGTTATTATGACATGTAAATAATAATCAATTCACAAATTTTTCATATGATACCAAAATTTTCTGCTGGTTTGTGTGATAGAACTTTCTAGTAATGAATGCCATATTCCCCTCAAGAAATGCAATCAAAGAGAGTTAACAGTATCTTTATTTTCTTTAATTCTATGTTTTACCCTGATGACATATGCTTGTAAATTTTTCTTGGAATGCATTACTTCAACAAATAAGTAAAAAGGTAATTAACTAAACTGACTTCTTCAATAACTTAAAAGTCTCTCTTCTGTAAAACAGACGAGAGATTTTGTTTAATGTATCTTCTTTTGGGTTCATATTAGGGTAATGGCCTCTTACACTAAATTGTAATGAATGCTGAATAATTAACATATTCATTTTTACTGTAAGTATAACGTAGATGTATGACAAAAAATTACTAATTTTTACTGTAAGTATAACGTAGATGTATGACAAAAAATTATTCATTTTTACTGTAAGTATAACGCAGATGTATGACAAAAAATTACTCATTTTTACTGTAAGTATAACGTAGATGTATGACAAAAAATTATTCATTTTTACTGTAAGTATAACGCAGATGTATGATAAAAAATTACTCATTTTTACTGTAAGTATAACGTAGATGTATGGCAAAAAATTACTCATTTTTACTGTAAGTATAACGCAGATGTATGGCAAAAAAAATTAATTAACACTGTTTCTCCACGAGCTTAAGGTCTTGGTGAACCTACCATGTGTCCTAATAGAAATATGAAAGTTACAAGTAAATGAAATACACATATAAGTGTTCTTTTAACCTATGTCGAATTGGCAAGGACATGAGGGCACTGAATTATGTAGTTGCCAAAAATTTCCAAACAAAGGATATCTGTACAGTGGTTAGAATTGTGACAACTACATCTTCTATGTGACATGAGTTGTATATTAGCTCAAAATGAAAATGGAAATTTCATTACAGGAAAATAAGAGAGAAAAAGTAGCAGAAACTTTCGAATAAAACACTTCAGCCTCTTGAACACAAATCCTTTTTCAAAAGATAATCCAAACTGAAAATGGAAATTTCATCGGAGCAGTATATGAAAACAATGAGCAAAGATTGTCAAAAGCAGCATTTTACCCATTTCAGCATACATCCTTCTTCTATAAGAAATTTCATCGTAGCAAAATAAGAAACGAAAATTAGCAGAGGTTTTCAAAGCACAACATTTCGCCCATTTAATCAAACATCCTTTTTTTCAAAAGATTATCCTTTTCAAAATTAGTTCGCTTGATCAGACGCATAATTCCTATGGATATATAGACAAATGAATAATACACTAACTTATCTAAACCAGGAAGTTTATATGTTACTGTCTCTCTCTCTCTCTCTCTCTCTCTCTCTCTCTCTCTCTCTCTCTCTCTCTCTCTCTCTCTCTCAACCAAACATCCTTTTCAAATTCGTTCATTTGATCAGATTCATAATTCCAACGGATATGTAGACAAACGGACAATAAACTAACTCACCTAAACCCAGAAGTATATATTTTACTCTCTCTCTCTCTCTCTCTCTCTCTCTCTCTCTCTCTCTCTCTCTCTCTCAACCAGACATCCTTTTCAAATTCGTTCATTTGATCAGATTCCAACGAATATATAAACAAATGAACAATACACTAAGTCACCTAAACCCAGAAGTATATATTTTACACACTCTCTCTCTCTCTCTCTCTCTCTCTCTCTCTCTCTCTCTCTCTCTCTCTCTCTCTCTCCGCATCCCAAACCCAGTATATATATTCTATCCAAACATTCATTTTTCCTCTGCATCTGACTGATTCTGAAGCTGATTGGACATACATATCTGAATCTGCACGTCGCTAACGAACGAAAACAGACGAGAGGCACTTTTGGAAGCGAAGGGGCTTTTATTTTCAAAAGGAAGAGAAATATCATCTATTTCTCTGGCGGGGGATTTGCTGGGATTTTGGCGCTTTACTTTTCCTTTTCTCCATTTCGCGGTAGGTTATGATATAAAGTTTTCTCTTTTGGCATTCCGGCCCGGTATTCCTTTTATTCATTCCGCGGTGCGCCAGAAACGTCTTGTTTGTTTTAAATTACCGAGATGCGGAATGGAAGTATAAATGCTGGCTTGATAAACATTCATTCAGGGGAAATTGTACACACGTGCGGACAATCACACACCAAAACACACATATTTACTAAATATATATATATGTATGTGTAACTGAGTCACGAAAATATGGCACGTGATGAATATACAAATAAAGACAAAATTCAGGAAGGAAGGAGACACAATGGAGTACTGCAAGGCCTTTCGAATTCTTGTCCTTTACTTAGCAAAGGACAAGAAGTCGAAAGGCCTTGCAGTACTCCATTGTTTCTCTTTCCTTCGTGGATCTTGTCTATATATATATATATATATATATATATATATATATATATATATATATATATATATATATATATATATATATATATATATATATATATATATATATATATACAGTAAGCAGAAAACAGTGCCAGGATGTACCGGGAGAATTGAAACTGATGAGCTTGTCATAACAATATACTTAAAGATTTAATACCAGTCTAGAAATAAGGCAGCAAAAATTACAAAACCAGGAGTCGCGACTCATCTGAATAACTGTGAGTTTACTGGTTAAAGCTTGCTTTATAATGAGTTTCCCTTCATAAAGCAGAGAGGGAACCTCTGTGAAATTCGTGAGAAAACTCTCAGTAGCGTCCTAAGTGATAACAGTTGTTCTTGCAACGATGTTCAAGGAATTTATATACCAGTGGTACTCAATCTGGGGGACGCACCCCACTAGGGAGGCGTCAGTAATTTCCAGGTGGGGGGCGGGGTGGCGAGCCCTAGGGAAAAATAAAAAATAATTTTCTAACTATATTAGTTATTTTCTCAACAAGAGTCGCTAAGAAGCAGTGTCAAGTATCTCACCAATTTATTCCCAAAAGAATAAAAACACCCCTTTCTCTCTCTTTTTTTTTTATTTTCCTTTCAATATGGGAGGGAATTTTACTCATAGATGCAATGGGGCCGTGGTAATAAAAAGGCTAAAAACCACTGTTATATACTGTGCATATAATGACATATTGTTACTAAGGATTTTTGAACCATGACAAAACCTAGTTTAACATATTACTCTTATACTCATATACTCAATAACACTTCAGTCTACAGGCTTAGCCTTTCGGTGAAAATCAAACTCTGGTGTACTTTAATACCCTAGACAACATAAACATTAGTTTTTTTAGTTTTCTATAAAAGAAAACTATGGTGCTGGCTTTTCTGTCCGTCCACACTTTTTTCTGTCCGCCCTCAGACCTTAAAACCTACTGAGGCTAGAAGACTGCAAATTGGTATGTTGATCATCCATCCTCCAATCATCAAACATACCAAATTGAAGCCCTCTGGCCTCATTAATTTTTATTCTATTTAAGGTTAAAGATAGCCATAATGGTGCGTCTCGCAACAAAATAGGACAGGCTACCACCGGGTCGTGGTTAAAGTTTCATAGGCCGCAGCTCATACAGCATTATATCGGGATCACCGAAAGATAGATCTAATTTCGGCGGCCTTGATTATACGCTGTGGCGGTTGTACGGAAAACTCGATTGCGCCGAAGAAACTTCGGCGCATTTTTTTAATTGTTTTTATAGTTATCAGAACCTTTTCTCCTCACAGTTACCAGACACTATGTATTATTTACGTTTTCTTTCAGTGATAATAGGGGCAATTTATGCAGTTCTTTCAGGAAGAGCAGGGAATTGTCGTTTCCGTTAAATGTTTCTGGAACAATAACAAAAATTCGCGATCTCCATAAAAACTTTGATCCACACCGAATCACAGTTCTAATGAAGATCCTCACAGACCCTCATTAACGATCCTAGCATGCGATAGTGAGTCCTATAATGGAATATAGGAATGGAATATAGAATTTTGGCCAAAGGCCAAGCGCTGGAACCTATGAGGTCGATCAGCGCTGAAAGGGAAATAGAGAGTAGGAAGGTTTGAAAGGGTAACAGGAGGAGAACCTGGCAGTTAGGAGAGATGGAAAGTAAGCTGAAAGAAAGAATATGAACGGAGGTACAATAAAAGGAATGAAAGGGGTTGCAGCTGGGGCCCGAGGGAACGCTGCAAAGAACCTCAAGTAATGCCTACAGCGCACCGCATGAGGTGCACTGACAGCACTAACCCCCTACGGAATTGAGTCTTACCATAATACTTGAACTTATTCTAAAATATCTGTATTAACTGTCAATTTCTGACATCTGATGTCTTATTTCTAGGTAGCCTACAATACTCTTGCTATATAGCTAATAAAAGATCTACGTACTTAATTGTCAAATAAATGATGTATATTTGGAAGTACTCAAGAACGTTTTTCCATATTTTATGTGAGATGCAGATCGCATTATATCATTCTTATTGTCATCTTTTTCGTAAACACTGATGAGAAACACCATTTAGGTATTCGAAAATCTTTGTTTTCATTATTTTAATTTTGTCAGGGATACAATTTATTGATAAAATTGTGGATTTTTAATAAACAACAAATTAATCACGACATTGTGAATGTTTTATATATTTGCATTCTGGATTATTTTATTCTCATTATATAAACAAAATTTTCACAAACAAAAAATATTATGCGACTTTACCAAAACTCCCGCCAGACCTCAGAATACCTCCTTCGGCTACAATATATATCGACGGAAGAGCCTGACCCCCGAAACATAAAACGGAATATATCTTAAGAGAGCATCGCCGGACGATATATTTACGACGGGAAACACATCCCGTACCGTCGTCCACTGCACCGCCTCCGACGCAGTGGAAGACGCTGCTCTTGCAAGAGGTCGGGTCCCTCTCGCAACGGGAGAGAGATGAATAAATCAACTGATGACGAGATCGCCTTGCACAAAGGAAGCAATTTGTTCTCTTATGGAAATGCAAGAAGTCACTAAGATTTGTGGCCCGGTAAGGAGGAAGCGGCGAAAGGAGATGGATGGAGAGAGAGAGAGAGAGAGAGAGAGAGAGAGAGAGAGAGAGAGAGAGAGAGGGGGAGGGAGGAAGAGACCGGATGGAGGAAGTGATCCCGGTGTAGGAAGAAGGGGCATACGAGAATATTCCTAGAAGGAAGGAGAGTTAAAGTATGCAACACAAATCACAGGTATTTTCAACGACATTCGGTTGTGACGTGCGTATCCCCAGTTGTAAAAATATGAGCTCAGAGACATGTATTGAAACATACCAAGAAGCTTATGTGTAATTTCATATTTTATTGGTATTTGTAAAGGAGCATACACAATGCATAAACACACACACACACACACACACACACACACACATATATATATATATATATATATATATATATATATATATATATATATATATATATATATATATACATATATATATATATATATATATATATATATATATATATATATACATATATATATATATATATATATATATATATATATATATATATATATATATATATATATATATATATATATATATATATATATATATATATATATATATATATATATATATATATATGTCCTATTTGTTCATAACATCAGCACCCTTCCCCCACTTTGAAATGTATACTTACAGTATATTTTTGTCATTCTTGAAATACTCTAGTATTGTGATTTGTTCCAAAAAACCTCCTGGTTCTCCAAAATATTTTAAAATCTATTAAAATCTAATTTAAAATAAGTGAGACATCACTAATTACACAAGTAGATGATTATGTTACAATCTTGAATTGCATAAAAATGTACATAATTTACCTATTTAAGTATAAGACCCAAATACAGTCGCAAAGATTACACCTGTTCTTTTCCTGACTGCGTCTACTTAAAAGAAAATAGTTTACTTGGATCTGACACGCTGCCAGTTCTAAAACCTGACTTTTCTGACTCTCTGCTCCGGATATTTAATACATGTTTAATATTCTTCTCAGTATGTGTAAAGTCTTGTTGTTAGATATTAATGTTCCTTTCAATAAGTGTAAGAGTCTTTTGTTAGATTTCTACAATAAAAAAAACGATGACAAAAATATACTTCTACCAAGGCCAAAAGGAGTGGCACGGCTGTTGTTGTCATGAAAAAGTGGACTCCACACCAAAAATGTTTTTATTATTTTGGATATCTCTAGATTAAGAATATAGTGGCGTAGTATGACAGAAGATCGTCTTAGTCCTGAGGTTATGAGAAAGTGTTAACTTGAAATAATCGAAGCCATTAGTGCATCAGCATTTGGTAAGTTACCTATGAGAAAGACACACTCACACACACACACACACACACACACACACACACACACACATATATATATATATATATATATATATATATATATATATATATATATATATATATATATATATATATGTGTGTGTGTGTGTGTGTGTGTGTGTGTGTGCATGTGAGTGCGTGTGCGTTTCTCGTAGGTGACTTATCGCATGTTTATGCACAAATGGCTTCGATTATTTCAAGTTAACACTATTTCTCTATACTTTCTCATATCCTCAGGACTGAGACGAACATTTCTGCCATACTACTCCACTGTTTCATCTTTTAACAGTTGTTTCCTGCAAGGGCAATTAAATTTTACATAAGAACTACAGTGGTATATAAATGCATGTACGGCAGTACAAGCAAAAATCGAAATGGGAAATAAAATAAAAAAATTTTGTGAATTTACTAAGGTCTGTATCTGAAGACTTAGAAGTTATATTCGACTGCAAGATTTTAGTCCTCCAATGTAGGTTTCTCTATGTTCACAATGAAATTCATTAATATGTATTTATTAAAAAAAAAAATAACCGTACAGTTGATATCTATTTTTCATAGCTTCCAAGGCCGCGTGACGAAAAGGACCTCTGTGAAATCCTGTCCCTCATATCCTTTCAATGGTTGACCTTCCAAACTCTCCACATTTTTTTTTTCTATTGTGGTGTCCGTAGGTACTAGCTACCACGTAATCTAAGAAATTATAGACAACTAAAAATAATACCCATTGCTAAACCAATCTAAAATAATAAAAAAAACTATATATTTTTTCCAAAAAAAAAAAAAAAAATTCAAATCACTAAGTAACGATACCGAGCCAAGAAATAAAATTTACCAAAAACTTTAAAAATTCACAAAGCCATTTCATACATGAAATCGAATTTACAATCTCAAGTCTTCAATGCAATTATGTCCGCTAGAAATTAAGCCCACCGAAATTCTTGACGAAATAAAGTCACGGGGAAGGAAACCCGATTAATAAAATATCAAGGCCACCAAAAATTCGTGCGGGAATTAAATCGTATCTACGAAAATTATTTTAGTTAGAGACCAACCCCAACGAGATTTTCAGGAAAAAATTAAGTCATATCCACGGAAATTATGGTAGTCTGTGAACGGAACAAATTATACTGTATTTTCCTTAAATCATAACCACGCGACTAAGGTCTGCTTTTCCCTCTCTGGGAGCATAGTTAATTTATTTGTGTTAGTCATTTTACTTTGCTGTTTATCTTATTAGTTATTATTCATTTAATCTGTTATTTCTCTTTCATAGTTTATTATTTTTTCTCAATATTTTTTTCTGTACTGGATTGCTTTTTTTTTATTGCGGCAATTAAGGCTAGAAGCATCCTGCTTTTACAAAAAGAATTGCAGCCTGGTTGTAATAATAATAATAATAATAATAATAATAATAATAATAATAATAATAATAATAATAATAATTATTTTGGATACAATCAATTCTTGTATAAGAATGTATTTTATGACTATCAAGCACATAACTTTCTATGCATATGTATAAGAAAGTAAAGGCTGATATATCTTCCTGCACGTGTACATACAAATGTGTATTTAATTTGTCCGTGAAAAGTCCTTGCATTATATGGGCAGGGATGTTGTCTAACCAAAAACAAAAATATGAAACATTCAAAGACTAAACTGTAAGGTTATGTAAAGGAAAAATAATAAGTAGAAAATCTCTCCATTAGAAATAAATCTAGAAATCAATCCTATTCTCCATGAAATGGAAATGATTTCATTATTAGTGCCAACACCAAACCATTAATTAATTCATGCATGAAATGCAAGGAATTATACATTGCAATATAAAAGGCAAAGTTTTATGTAGGTCATATCCTATGCAATATATTATATTCATGCCATCAATTCATGCTGGAATACTGGACGTTTCCGAGCCTATTTTGCCCGAAATTTCTTACGTGGTTAACTCCGGCGTTATTCCTTGTTTCAAAAATGATGGTACAGAGGCGCTAGTCCTCGGCCATTATGCTTCTCCCTCTCGTTGGGTTATGTAGTCCTTCTCGTTAGCCTGTAATGCACATGCATTCTCACTCTCTCTCAAAATATGATCTATTTATTTTTTTGCCTCATTCCACTTTCATATGGCTTTCTCTCTCTCTCTCTCTCTCTCTCTCTCTCTCTCTCTCTCTCTCTCTCTCTCTCTAATACGATTTATTTTTTTGTCTCATTCTTTTCTCATTAGTTCGCTTGATCAGATGCATAATTCCTATGGATATATAGACAAATGAACAAATACAGGAACTAACTCACTCTCTCTACCTCTCTCTCTCTCTCTCTCTCTCTCTCTCTCTCTCTCTCTCTCTCTCTACATCCTTTTTAAATTAATCCGCTTGATCAGATCCATAAATCCTATGGATATATAGACAAACTGATAATAAACTAACTCACCTAAATCCGGAAGTATATATTTTACACACACTCTCTCTCTCTCTCTCTCAAAATACGATTTATTTTTTGTCTCATTCTTTTCTCATATGGCTCTCTCTCTCTCTCTCTCTCTCTCTCAAAATACAATTCATTTTTTTGTCTCATTCTTTTCTCATCTCTCTCTCTCTCTCTCTCTCTCTCTCTCTCTCTCTCTCTCTCTCTCTCTCTCTCTGAAAATACAACTGCTTCTTGCTCTCTCTCGTTCTTGTGTTACTCTTTATGATTTTATGACATTCTCTCTTTCTCTTCCTCGCCAGCTTATAATACAATTTATCTCGTTTTCGCTGAATTGATAAATATTCTCTCTCTCTCTCTCTCTCTCTCTCTCTCTCTCTCTCTCTCTCTCTCTCTCTCTCTCTCTCTCCAGCCTATGAGTAATTTAAATTACACGTACAGGATCACCAGTACGCCATTCCTTTTCTTCTCTATATTTTGTAGTATGAAGTTGAATTTCATTCTTCTTTAAATATATTGTTGATTAAATTTATTCTTAAAAGGCAACAAGAGAAAAATTATAGGTGCTGCTAAATCTAGCCCCCTTCACACACACACACACGCGCTGTCTCACTTTTCCATTACTGAATAGTTACTTCATCTAGATTTTAATTACTAGCGACGGGTTTGCTAAAAGAGAATTTTCAGTTCATTTTCAAGTTCTGAGTTATCTACTTTTTTGTTAAAAAAATAAATATATTAAGCACACAAGCATATTCTCTCTCTCTCTCTCTCTCTCTCTCTCTCTCTCTCTCTCTCTCTCTCTCTTCTCTCTCTCTCTCTCCTTTTGTCTTTTCTTCTCACGTAATTAACTAAACATTTTTAACCTTATACTTCTCTGCAAATGCATTTCATGTTAGGAAAAAACTCATCTGGGGTCCCTTTCTGTATTCATTTTTAAACATACATCTATTCATTCCCTTTCCGGATCTTTTCTCTCTCTCTCTCTCTTTTCTTCTCAGGAAATAGTTATCCCGGAATTTTTAATCTTAATACTCTTGTAAGCTCCCTTTCTGTAAGCATTTTTTAAGCATGCATCCATCTCATTCCCGTTCCGTATCTTCACTCTCTCTCTCTCTCTCTCTCTCTCTCTCTCTCTCTCTCTCTCTCCTCATGAAATAGTTCCCCCAGAATTGTTAACCTCCTATTTTTCTGCAAATACATCGTATGTTACAAAAAACACTCGGGTAAGCTCCCATTCTCTGTACATTTTTTAAACACATCTATCTCACTCCCTTTTCTGATCTCTCTCTCTCTCTCTCTCTCTCTCTCTCTCTCTCTCTCTCTCTCTCTCTCTCTCTCTCTCTCTCTCTCTCTCTTCTTTTGTCTTTTCTCAGCAAATAGTTATCCCAAAATTTTTAATCTTAACACTCTTGTAAGTTTCCTTTCTGTATACATTTTTTAAGCATACATCCATCTCATTTCCGTTCCGTATCTTCACTCTCTCTCTCTCTCTCTCTCTCTCTCTCTCTCTCTCTCTCTCTCTCTCTCTCTCTCTCTCTCTCTCTCTCCTTTTGTCTTTTCTTCTCAGCAAAAATTATCCAAAAATTTTTAATCCTAATACTTTTCTAAGCTCTCTTTCTGTTTACATTTTTTAAAGCATACATCCATCTCATCCCCTTTCCTGATCTTTACTCTCTCTCTCTCTCTCTCTCTCTCTCTCTCCTTTTGTTTTTTCTTCTCAGTAAATATTTATCCCAACATTTTTTTATCTTAATATTTTTCTAGGTTTCCTTTTTGTATACATTTTTTAAAGTATGCATCCAGCTCATTCCCTTTCCGTATCTTTACTCTCTCTCTCTCTCTCTCTCTCTCTCTCTCTCTCTCTCTCTCTCTCTCTCTCTCTCTCTCTCTCTCTCTCTCTCTGCCGGCACCTGGTCCTAACTGTGGGGCCGTCGTCGTTTTGGGAGGAAGTGTGACGTGACTGTCCTGATACAGGAATACAATTTAAAGAGGATATGCGGTGTTGCTACACACTCTGTGTCGTACAGCGAGGGCGAGGAGAGGAAGAACAGGATGAAGAATTAAGAGCCACGGATGGATTGATAACGGAACAAATACCGAGAGAGAGAGAGAGAGAGAGAGAGAGAGAGAGAGAGAGAGAGAGAGAGAGAACATATGCATGTGAAAACATCTGTTTACTTTCCTCGTCACCATCACCATTAAATATTTCATGATCAATTATTTGAAGGATTTTCATTTGCTTTTTGCAATAATTGCAACTTGGTTTGGTTTTAAGTATGAGGAGAGTTAATACGTAATTATAAAGGTATATAAGCAATTTGAATCCTGAATGAACATTTTCTTTCGTGGGTTAATATTCTCGCATAAAAATGTTATCATGCACCGAAAAATTTATGGGAAAACAAATTACACTCTCATCACTATATAAATAACCTCATACACACACAAACACACACACAGCTATATATATATATATATATATATATATATATATATATATATATATATATATATATATATATAAAATTAACCTCATCTCAATGCAAGCACGCGAATTCTCAAAAACCAATCAGAAAATGTTTCAGACCTGAGAAATACTTTAATTACACATTCCTACACAAAAACTAATTACTCTTCCACAAATATTCTCAAACATACTGTACACCGGTACTGAGACACATCAAAAACACCAGTACAAGCAAAAATGCTTTCATGCACAGAACTGCCAACAAAGAGGCACTCGCGCTTGTCAGAATTTATATTGGAATTTCTACATCGACCTCTCCAATATCGCCTTCCGCGTGTCTTCTCTTTCCACTCAAAAGAACCACTGGATCATGATATATTAAATTTCATGACATGAAAGACAGGCCTTGAGATTACCAACCTGTTTTTCTCCACTTTTAATATCTTCGAGGAAACTGTCTCTTCCTACCAGTTCCATTTTGCTGCGAAGATTTAGTTGAATTTTTATTAACAGTTTACATATTTTCGTACATTTGTTTATAGACAAGTAAAAAGTGCGCCGAAGTTTCTTCGGCGCAATCGAGTTTTCTGTACAGTCGCTACAGCGTATAATCAAGGCCACCGAAAATAGATCTATCTTTCGGTGGTCTCGGTATAATACTATATGGGCCGTCAGAGCCGCGCCCCATGAAACTTTAACAACGGCCCGGTGGTGGCATTTCCTATATCGCTGCCAGGAGCACGATTATGGTTAACTTTAACCTTCAATAAAATAAAATCTACTGAGGATAGAGAGCTGGCATTTGGTATATTTGATGACTGGAGCGTGGATGATCAACATACCAATTTGTAGCCCTCTAGCCTTAGTAGTTTTTAAGACCTGAGGACGGACAGAAAAAGAGCGGACAGAATAAAGCGCAGACGGACAGACAAAGCCGGCACAATAGTTTTCTTTTACAGAAAACTAAAATGCCTATCGCTGACTACTGGTTTCTCTCGTCTTTCAATATCATCATGGAAACTGTCTCTTCTTGCTGTGAAGATTCGGTTGAATTTTTTTATTGACAGTTTACGCATTTTCGTACGTTTGTATATAAAAATGCCCATCGCTGACTCCTGGCAAAAACATTTTTCAAAGAGTTCGGTTCAGGAATATGGATTGTTCATGAGACCACAGCTGAAATAAAACGTCGATGTTCGGAGTTGCATTTACATTTCGAATTTTATTAACTTACTACTTTTAGCGGATTTTTGCTTGCAAACGGACACGAGCGCAAGCGCAACCAAGTAGGCACACATACACTTACACACACACACACACACCTATATATATGTGTTTGTGTGTATGTGAATTATTTCAGATACTGCATTTCAAAAAGTAACGAACAAAATATCAGATCAACGGCACAAAATGTATTTTACAAGTTTAATAACGATACTCAGCCTATCTCTATATTTTGGAAGTATGACAAATATGATGACGAAAAAAACGTCATTGAATAATATAATTTGTACTGAATTTATCAACAGATTTCATTTCTCCTGTTATCTCTACTGGCTGCACACAACGAAAGAGGAAAAGAACAGAACGACAAAACTGACGACATGTAGTACAAAAGGAGACAAAGTTATTTATTATTGAAGTTACGGTACGACAGATATAAAAAAAGAAAAGGTTCCCTCAACAGAGAGAGGGAAAAAAAAAAGGATCAGGTTTAATAACCAAAGGTGAATTACCGCTGACGAAACGACGCGAAGTGACAATATTTCATGTCAACCGGGTTGCCTGCATGTCACTCACGTCGATATCGAATGGCTAATATGATGAAGAATGACTTTTGCATGTTTCAGCCTGAGAGAGAGAGAGAGAGAGAGAGAGAGAGAGAGAGAGAGAGAGAGAGAGAGAGAGAGAGAGAGAGAGCTTTGGAGGAACTAAATTTGTAATAAACCAACGAAATATTTAGCCGCGGGATATATATATATACATACTTGTGTGTAATATATGTTTTATATATATATATATATATATATATATATATATATATATATATATGTTTATATATATATATATATATATATATATATATATATACATACACATTCATACATCATACATACATAGGTGTGAACATTGGCATTTTGCCTACGAGGCGAAAGAGACCAATTTAGAGTCCTAGCCGAGAAAGACCGGCTGTTCAAGTACTGTTAAAAACTCACAGTGCTTCTGCTCATCAAAGTAAATAATTACAGACCTGGTAGTTAGTCAGCTATGGTGGGGGGGGTCACACCTTGGTTGGAAAAGGGCATGGGGTTAGCAACCTCATGTCAAAATACTTATTGGGAAACCTTCCAAAGACACCCCAACATAGGAAAAAAGGAGTATGGTTTATATATATATATATATATATATATATATATATATATATATATATATATATATATATATATATATATACACACATATATCATGACCAATGGAACTTTCACCCACGACCCGGTGGTAGCCTGTGTTGGCACCAATACCGGTGCCAGACGCACGACCGTGGGTAACTTTAACCTTACATAAAACAAAAACTACTGAGGCAAGAGGGCTGCAATGTGTTGTTTGATGATTGGAGGTGGATGATCAACATACCAATTTGCAGCCCTCTAGCCTCAGTAATTTTTAAGATCTGAGAGCGGACAAAAAAGTGTGGATGGACTGACAAATAGCCATCTCAATAGTTTTCTTTTACGGGAAACTAAAAAGGTCAGGTGTGAATTACTGACAGGACTATCATCAACAGACAAGTGTTACCAACCTACTACATATTTATCGTGACGGAGATGTGCTGATTTCAATTCTGTGTACAGAACCTGAATTAGCCATGAATATGTAAAGCAGAGTCGACATCATTTCATATCTCTCTTGCTAGCTGAGCGGGTGAGTCACTACCACTACTTTACCTAACCCAAAGGGCATAGGTTCGAATCCTAGCTGGGGAAGACGCACTTAAACATGAATAACTCCCTCTTGTGTGTAAGTTATTCCCAAGGTTAAAGGGAATACGATATTAGGGGGCTTAGTGACTTAATATTGGAATACAATATAAGTATACATGCATATTTACTGATATAATTATGAAGATAATAAATAATATTTATGCATATATATATGTATATGTGTATATATATGTGTGTAAATATATATATTATATATATATATATATATATATATATATATATATATATATATATATATATATATATATATATAGAGAGAGAGAGAGAGAGAGAGAGAGAGAGAGAGAGAGAGAGAGAGAGAGAGAGAGAGAGAGAGAGAGATAGTTATGTATGTGAAACAAATTACACATCATTCAATCACGTGAATATGCATAAACAAAATTTCCAATAACAAAAGAGCTGCCAAAAACTGGCCTGACAACATTGGACAGAGTCTATCTACATATCTACACGATTAATTTCAAAACCTACTTTTTAATCCCTTCCCTGCCAACTTTTTCCGAACAGCGGAGAATATAAACAATATTTTATATATACGTGCTTCAGAATGAATCGTTGAAAAACTAAGACTCTGCATGAAAATCCTTTCGTATAAAGCCAGTGTCAAAGAACGGCATCCATATTAGCTGATGAATTAACACTTGTACTGTACTGTATTGAAATTTCATATATTATTCACAAAAATAGAGTATCAAAAGATAATTTACCAATTAGCATTAACAACATTTGAACAATATCCCTATCTGAGTAAATATAATGAAAACTAGTTTTCACATGTACCGGCATTTCACACTACCTATAAGAGTTTTCGAAAGAGATGACAAAGCTGAAAAAACAACTTCCTCAACGATGCAGGAACAGGTACAGGTAAAATGTTAGTATTCTGGCCGCTGATGTAAAAGAATACCGTGTCACCCAATAAGATTAGAGAGAGAGAGAGGAAAAAAAAGAGGACGGCTGCGTAAAACGACGTCTTTTAC
>NC_089787.1:36290623-36300623 GCF_040412425.1 Macrobrachium rosenbergii | reverse complement strand
ATCAAGTTTATCTAGTTTTATGAAATATAATAAAAATTAATCTAATTTTACGGAATATAATCAAAGTTTATCTAGTTTTACGGAATATAATAGAAGTTTATCTAATTTTATGAAATACAATAAAAATTTATCTAATTTTACGAAATATAATAAAAATTTACCTAATTTTATGAAAAATAATCAAATCTTATGTAATTTTACGAAATCCAGTACAAGTTTATCTGGTTTCAGGAAATATAATGAAAGTTTATCTAATTTTACGAAATTTAATCAAAGTTTGTGTGATTTTACGAAATCTAATACAAGTTTATCTAATTTTACGAAAAATGATAAAAATTTATCTAATTCTACGAAAAAATGATAAAAGTTTATCTCATTTTACGAAATATAATGAAAGTTTATGTAATTTTACGAAATATAATAAAAGTTTATGTAATTTTACGAAATATAATGAAAGGTTATCTAATTTTACGAAATAATTTATAATCAGTTTGTCTAATTTTACGAAATATAATGAAAGGTTATCTAATTTTACGAAATATAATCAAAGTTTATGTAAATCTACGAAATCTAATATAAGTTTATCTAATTTTACGAAAAATTAAAAGTTTTTCTAATTTTACGAAATAGAATGAAAATTTATCTAATTTTATGAAATATATAATTTTTTTTATTTTTTCGAATGCTTCTTGGGCAAACTGGATAGAAAAAAATGGAAATTTGCGTTTCTAAGATATCTGAATGATAATGTATTCCTTTAACATATAAGTTATCCCCGTAAGGGGGTAGTGCCATCAGTGCACCTCGTGCTGTGTACTGTAGGCATTACTCAAGGCTCTCTGCAGCGTGCCTTCGGCCCCTAGCTGCAACCCCTTTCGTTTCTTTTACTGTACCTCCTCTCACATTCTCCTCCTTCCATCTTACTGTCCACCCTCTCCTAACAATTGATTCATAGTGCAACCGCGAGGTTTTCCTCCTGTTACACCTTTCAAAACTTTTCCTGCTACTTCCCGTTTCAGCGCTGAATGACCTCACAGGTCCCAGTGCTTGGCCCCTGGCCTAAATTCTATATTCAGTTCAATTCAATATTTAAGTTACATAATTTTAGAGCACAAAAATCCACATTATTAAAAAAAGAAAGAGAAAACATATGGCAGGTTAATGCAGACACATAAAAGCAATAAGGTCAAAGTGTCCCCAAACAGTCACGTGTTTTTTTCAAACACCCACCATTCAACCCACCCACTCGTAATTAATCACTCCCACCCACCAGCTGTGAACGCCCTCGCCACACGTAATTACCCACCCACCCCCACCCATTTCTGCGAATGGGTTCCATCAATTAAATGAGAAGTTAAATCACTGACGATGGTGATGAGCCTTACGAACGAGATGGAAGGGAAATTGAATTAGGGTATTTATTTGGGGGAGACTGCGAGTTATAACCCCACTGCATGCTCAATAAGCCTGCGCCTGATGTCATGCACGGGCTTATCGATAGGTCGGCGGGTCATGTCGGTGATTTGCAATTCCTGTTTGGTATCACTGTCTATTCACTCAATAATTTCAAGTTTTATTTAAAAGGTTATGGACGTTATAATTTCAGGTTTTATTTAAAAGGGTATGTAAGTAATAATTTCAAATTTTGTTTAAAAAAGGTATGTACGTAATAATTCCAAGTGTTATTTAAAAGGTATGTACGTAATAATTTCACGTTTAAATTTAATAGGGTATGTAGGTAACGATTTCAGGTTTTATTTAAAAGGGTATGCAGGTAATAATTTCACGTTTTATTTAAAAGGGTATGTAGGTAATGATTTTAGGTTTTATTTAAAAGGGTAAGCAGGTAATAATTTCAAGTTTTATTTAAGAGGTTATGGGCGTAATAATTTCAAGTTTTATTTGAAAGGGTATGTGCGTAATAATTTCAAGTTTCATTCAAAAGGGTATATACGTAATTATTTCAGATTTTATTTAAAAGGGTATGCGCGTAATAATTTCAGGTTTTATTTAAAACGGTATGTACGTAATACTTCTAAAATAGAAAAATTAAATTTCATTAAAGCATATACATCAACATCAACTAGGCATTTATTCTGAGTATTATCACGTTATGGTTTCAGGGATATACACTGGAAATTTACTAGGAAAATTGTGTCATCAAAATAATGTATAATCATTGGAAATTTCACTAAATGCCTTTAGGAATTTGAGCTGCATGCAACAGAATTATAGAAGTTTATGATATTTCGTGGCAAAACAAAAATTTTTCCTTTATGTCTATTCATAAACTATACACAGATATATATATATATATATATATATATATATATATATATATATATATATATATATATATATATATATATATATATATATATATATATATATATATATATAAACTGGATGGTATCTAGTGGAGATATTTATTCAAAAAAAGTTTTTAAGCTTTCTAGGACAAACACCCCTCATTCTCAAGTATCCGTGCTTGAGAATGAGGACTGTTTGTCCTAGAAAGCTTGTAACTTCTCTTTGAATAATTATCTCCGCTAGATACCATCTAGTTTGAATGAGGTCCTGTTAGTAATTGTACTAATGCATAGATTAATTGTGTGTGTATATATATATATATATATATATATATATATATATATATATATATATATATATATATATATATATATATATATATATATATGTATATTTACACATATATACATTTATACATATATAATATGTATGTATATAATATTGTACATACAAATACACCTGTATACAAATATGTAAATAACTTTTCTTCTATAGAACTTCCTTGGCAAATCTATAGTTACCGTGATTATGATATGATGCCGAAGTCATAACTTTTGTTTGGTAACTTATGGTTCCTTTTTCATAACTGGCAGTTAGCGTAGTCAGCTTCAAGAGTAGTGCATCATTTACCGTTGACGAAAATCTTTAACTAGAGCCTAAAATTTCCTTAATTCTTATCATAATCAATCAATAGTCTTAATTACGAAAAAGATGCGACGATGGCAGCACATTAGGGCAATGCCCGTTTTGAAATACACTACTCTGTAATTAATGAGACGCCTTGTGAACATCCAAATTTATAATTTCTGCGTTTTTCCAACATTTCATCATGTATATAGTGTATATATATATATATATATATATATATATATATATATATATATATATATATATATATATATATACACATATATATATACAATATATATATAAATATCTATATATTATATATAATATATATACATGTATATGTATAATGTATGTATATGTATAATAGGGAGAGAGAGAGAGAGAGAGAGAGAGTAAAAAAATGCTCGTCACATCTACCTCACACAAAGACTTTGGCAAACACACTCACCCAATTATATAAAGAGGAAACAAAATGTAAACAATTCATGCCAACAAACCCACGCACTAATGAACAAAGGTAAAACATGCAAATTAAAAGGAATCAGGGAGAATGTGAACATATGACCTAGTTGAAACACACAAGCGAATCATAAAAAATTGCATCCATAAAAACAAAAATTCGCACGGAATCATTTTCAAAAGGTGAAAGGGAATCGCGCCTCTGAACAAAAGTGAACATAGAAACAAAAAGTTTGTTCGGCGCAATCGAGTTTTCTGTACAGCGCATAATGCTGTATGAAACTCTCAGCCGCAGCCCATGAAACTTACAGCGACGGCCTGGCGGTGGCCTGTGTTGTTGGCACTTATAGCGGTGTTAGTCGCACGATCATGGCTAACTTTAACCTTAAATAAAGCAATAACTACTGAGGCTAGAGGGCTTCAATTTGGTATGTTTGACGATTGGAGGGTGGATGATCAACATACCAATTTGCACCCCTATAGCCCCAGTAGTTTTTAAGATCTGAGGGCGGACAGATAAAGTGCGGACGGACAGACAAACAGCCATCTCAATAGTTTTCTTTTACAGAAAACTAAAACGATAAAAGAAATGTACGATCATTGATGACTTTTTTGACTGACTTCTGAAGGTTCACTTTGCAAAGACTATAGTCATGGACCCCAGAATTATATGATTTGCGACAAATTATTTACTTGAAATCTAGAGAAAAATACTGATAAAGAATAGAGTAAACAAAAGAAAACATCTAAATTGCACAAATTAACAAAGCACGTAGAAGTAAAATGAACACAAAAAACAAAACGCTGGCACCCCCTTGCAAAGACTAGATATGGACCCCAGCAATGTACGATTTGCAAAAACTGACTTACTTGATATCGATAGAAATATTCTGATAAATAACAGAAATAAAAGAAAAAACATCTAAATTACACAAATTAACAATAGCAAACACACTGCAGAAAAAAACAGACAAAACCCCAAAACAACATCACCCACGAACGTGGAACCCCAAACGATAAAAAAAATAAAAAAGAAATAAATAAAAGCAGGTGTCCCTGGACCAGTTTTATTCCAGGGAGCGCGTATTCAAGGTTGAATCCGCTCAGGCTTCAGCTCCGGGAGCTTCTGGGTCGGGGGGCCGGGGGCGGACCTGCCGCCAGAGTCCCCTCCGAAATTAAAATGCACAGCCATGGGTTAACAATGAGTCTGGCCCAGAAGACGTGGCAAGATAATTAGAGTGCTATTCAACGGCGAAGAAGGCGCCGAAGGGGCACGGTGATTACTTGGCTGGTATGATTTTTTCTTATTTTGGGTGTAGGGGCAGTGGGGGTGGGGTGGAGGTGGGCGGGTGACGGGGGGAGAGGGTTTGGTTTATCCCAGTAGGTGAATGGGAATATCAATAGGAATATCAATAGCAAGGAATGTTTACCCAGCTAGTTGACTGATAAGATTTGGAGAGTAAATGATGTGCTGATGTATAAAAAGTTTAAGTAAAATTTACAGTTGGCAATCAAACCAATTGAGATTACACACACACACACACACACACACACACACACACACACACACACACACCACACACAAAACACACACATATATATATATGTGTGTATGTATATATGTGTATGTATATATAGTGTATATATATACATATATATATATGTGTGTGTGTATTTATATATATACAATACATATATATATATATATATATATATATATATATATATATATATATATATATATATATATATATATATTTATATATATACAGTATATATATATATATATATATATATATATATATATATATATATATATATATATATATATATATATATATATATATATATATATATATATATATATATATATATATATATATATATATATATATATATATATATATATATATATACACGCCTATGAATTTCAGTATAGCTTACGTAAATACATAAACCCCAAACCATTAATGTCTATATAAATCATATAAATTTATATAAACTGTCAATGAAAAACATGTCAATCAATCACAAACTTGACGGTTTCAACGTGAGCATTAACCGGGGATAAAGTAAAGTGCTCTTTCCAGTGAGGGCTTGAGGAACAAGCTGGGCGGTTCCCATCAGCAGAATAAAGTTGCACACTCGTAATAGAATGGATTATGCAAAGCAGGATAAAGTTTAAAATGGAAATCTGAGGCTATTTTTTCCCTGTTGCCTATTTTCCATATTAACACAGGATAATCGGGTATGCGTCACATTCAGTCCAATTCCGCTTCGAAATTACAGACTTGGTGCACGTGGATTATATATATATATATATATATATATATATATATATATATATATATATATATATATATATATATATATATATATATATATATATAGATATAGATATTATATATACATAATACTTAGATTGATAGGTATATTTTATATATATACATGAAGGGTAGATATAGATATAATAGACGGATATAGATTATATATATATATATATATATATATATATATATATATATATATATATATATATATATATATATAGATATATATATATATATATATATATATATATATATATATATATATATATTATATACATACATATATACATATATATATATATACATATATATGTATATATAAATACTGATTTACTTACATAAACATAGCTTCAAGCATCAATGAGTGACTTATGTATTTGTGATTTTGTTCACTGTCTTATACGTGGAACCTACATTTGGCTTCTTTATGTTTATAAGCATTGGCGCATAATACAGTAAAATCATGTGTTCATTCTTTTTTAAGCTACATATGAAACAGGCAAAAGAACGACAGAATTATGTAATCTTATCTTCATCAACTTTGGGTCCGATAATCGTTTCAACGGGTCTGTATCATGATCAATTACTGCTGCAGTGAGGGTCTGCGGTGGGAGGCTGAACCAACATTCTTTGGAAGCTTGAGTTTCAAGCCAATGGCCCCTGTGTGCTTGTTCCATGTGAATAGGTTTCATCTACTGAAATAATTACAATTAAAATAATAATAATGGTGGCGTCATTTATTTAATAAAATTGCGGAAGTGTTGTAATCATAAGTAGCACATCTTGAATATTTCTTACAAAATATAAAATCTTGCCCAAAATACTATTCACAAGTTTGACTGCCTCTGAATGCATTCATAAAGGCAAAATAATAATAATAATAATAATAATAATAATAATAATAATAATAATAATAAATATACTGTTTAAATTTTACATCACAGACTCAGAAATTAGGACATACGGGACATTACATTTGCAAGCCATACAATTCAAATCATGATGACGAAAAATCGGTGGATGAAATACTGAACAATATGAATAATACCTTATAAAATATAAGCGATAAATAACTACTGATGTTAATATACCAAGAGGTTAATTTTGTTCTTCTATTAAATAAATGCTAACAATACCATTTTGAGGACACAAACATACTTGCTTGGACAAATTACGATACCACCTATGTTAGGACTGAACGATCATATTCGGACTATCAATGTATTAACAATCATATCAGGCGATCAATGCATTAACAGTCATTTCAGGCGATCAATGCATTAACAATCATATCTGGCAGTCAATGCATTAACAATCATAACATCCCTAGCCAATGTGACCCATCAAGCGTGTAATCTTATGACTTAATTTAAACTCTGCTACGAGGGCTCATACACTTATGCCAAGCCATGGGAGGGTTGATCACAGGGTAAGTGCTCCAAAAAAAATAAAAATAAATAAATAAATAAACCAAATATAGGAATAAAAGAAAAAATTAATAACAAAAATAAAGGTCACTGAAACTTGAAACAAACTTCAGCAGTTTTGTGGAAGTATCAATTATCTGCAATGAAGCAGAAAACACGAGAAAATTTTTTTTAGAGAGATTTCATCTTACAAACAAATAGTAAAAACAAAAGGAATGGAATATACAATTTAGGCCAAAGGCCAGGCACTGGGACCTATGAGGTCATTCAGCGCTGAAACGGAAATTGGGATTAGAAAGGCCTGAAAGGTGTAACAGGAGAAAAAGCTCGCAGTTGCACTATGAAACAAGTTTTAGGAGAGGGTGGATAGAAAGATGGATGAAAGAGAATATGAATGGAGGTACAGTAAAAGGAATGAAAGGGGTTGCAGCTAGGGGCCGAAGGGACTCTGCAATGAACCTTAAGTAATGCCTACAGCGCACCGCGTGAGGTGAACTGACGGCGCTACCCACCTACGGAGTGTAAAAACAAATGACGTTTGTGCCATTCTTTTCCTATAAGACTACGATTTGTTCAACGCTCTCAATACTCTCTCGAGTTTATCATACATTATTTCACGGAGCTCCAAGCAATTTCTCCCCATAAGCCTCAAGCAAAACGTCATAAATGGGAGCAAGAGCCGGCGCTATCAGCGCCCGGCAGGTATTCCCCGCTGTCATTATTTGTAATTACACAATTGTTTGCCAAATACTTCCAATAAACAGCGCTATCGGCGTTATCGTAAGGGCCCTAATGTTTCCTAATGGTAATGGGTATTTGAATGTCGGTAAAATTTTGTTAAACAAAAATTTGTTAACGAAAATAAAAATAAAAAATGAAAATAATAGTTGTTCTTATTATTATTATTATTATTATTATTATTATTATTATTATTATTATTATTATTATTATTATTATTATTATTATTATTGAGAGCGGGTTTATTCTTGTGAAACTAGATGGTAATAGGTATTTGAATGTCGGTAAAATTTTGTTAAACAAAGATTTGTAAACCAAAATAAAATAAAATAAAAGTAATAGTTGTTGTTGTTCTTCTTTTTCTTTTTCTTTTTCTTTTTCTTTTTCTTTTTCTTTTTCTTTTTCTTTTTCTTCTTCTTCTTCTTATTATTATTATTATTATTATTATTATTATTATTATTATTATTATTTATTATTAGAGCGGGTTTATTGTTGTGAAACCAGAGTGATTTTACCAGAGAAAATGTCTTGTTAGTATCGGGAACTTTCTTCAATTAAAAAAATTGCTTGATAATTAAAAATCACCATTATTATCATGAATACACGTGGTAATAGTAGTATAAGTATATAGTAGTAGTAGTAGTAGTAGTAGTAGTAGTAGTAGTAGTAGTAGTAGTAGTAGTAGTCGAATAACCAGAGTGATCTTAGTAGCGAAAGATGTCTTGTTAATATTCGAAGCATCTTTCAAATATTGAAATAAAAAATTGCGTGATATTTAAAAATCGCTATTATTGTCATGAATGTATTTGTAGTAGTAGTAGTAGTAGTAGTAGTAGTAGTAGTAGTAGTAGCAGTAGTAGTAGTAGTAGTAGTAGTAATAATAGTAGTAGCAGTAGTAGTAGTAAAAGCTATCTTGTTAATACCAGGAACCTGCTCAGTTATAAAAATGAAAATGCTCAATAGTTAAAATCGATATTATTACCATGAACACAAGTGGATAAACTATCATCAGCAGCAGTAGCAGTATCAGCCGTCGAATAAAATACTCAGCAGTCATAACGCGCCGCCGATAAACTTAATCGCATTAAGGCCTAATAACAATAACAACAACGGACACTGATGAAAATAATTAGCCATGAACTCTAATCGGGGCCGGGTCATCCCGGAGCCGAGCGAGGAACGGGAAATAATGGTTTACTTTGAGAGCATCAGCCATGAAATTGGATTCGGAGGATGGCTGGGGGATTCCAAATACCGTCCGTGAAATTCGGGTGGAAATGAATGAAATCCTATGAAAACAGAGCGAGAATCTAATAGACAGAGAGAGAGAGAGAGAGAGAGAGAGAGAGAGAGAGAGAGAGAGAGAGAGAGAGAGAGAGAGAGATGCTTGCAAACGTAAGAGTAATATAAAATTTCCTGTAAACTCCATAAATTATTCGGCGCTCAGCTATCAGAAAACTGGAAAGTCCGTAAGATAGATAGAGAGAGAGAGAGAGAGAGAGAGAGAGAGAGAGAGAGAGAGAGAGAGAGAGAGATTATTTTACAAACTTGAGAGTAGATTATTTTACAAACTTGCGCTCAGCTATCTATAAAAAGTAGTAAAACTCCATAAATCGTCTGAGATTATTTTATAAACGTGAGAGTAATATAAAATTTCCTGTAAACTCCATAAATCGTCTGGCGCTCAGCTATCTGAAAAAGTAGAAAGTCAGTAAGATAAAGAAGAGAGAGAGAGAGAGAGAGAGAGAGAGAGAGAGAGAGAGAGAGAGAGAGAGAGAGATTATTTTATAAACGTGAAGAGTGATATCAAATTTCCTGTAAACTCCATAAATTATTCTGGCGCTCAGCTATCTGAAAAACTGGAAAGTCAGTAAGATAGAGAGAGAGAGAGAGAGAGAGAGAGAGAGAGAGAGAGAGAGAGAGAGAGAGAGATAATATGCTTACAAACGTGAGAGTAATATCAAATTTCCTGTCAAGTCCATAAACTCTTCATTTCTCAGCTATCTGAAAAACTGGAGAGTCAGTAAGAGAGAGAGAGAGAGAATATGTTGATGATCTTGAGTGAAGAAAACACATAACATTTTTCGCGAAAATCTTTAAAACTTT
>NC_089787.1:36273123-36285623 GCF_040412425.1 Macrobrachium rosenbergii | reverse complement strand
AATGACACGTTTTTATTTTGCAAAATAAAATAGATTTCTAAATCAATACTAAGAGTCTGGTACGCAGCACAATAAACAAGTAAGAAATGCGCCGAAGTTTCCTCGGCACAATCGAGTTTTCTGTACAGCGTAATATCAAGGCCACCGCAAACAGCTCTATCTTTCGGTGGTCTCTGTATAATGCTGTGTGAGCCGCGGCCCATGAAACTTTAACCACGGCTCGGTGGTGGCCTGTTCTATATCGTTGCCAGACGCACGATCAAGACTAACTTTAACCTTAAATAAAATCAAAACTAATGAGCCTAGAGGTCTGCAATTTGGTATGTTTGATGGTTGGAGGGTGGGTGATCAACATACCAATTTGCTTCAGTAGTTTTTAAGATCTGAGGGCGGACAGAAAATGTGCGGACGGATAGACAAAGCCGGCACAATAGCTTTCTTTTACAGAAAACTAAAAAGAATCCGAGAGAAGAAAAAAACTCAACACTTTTTTTTCAAGAAAAAAGCAATAAGAAATATCTCCAATGATAATCTGGTCACAATATGCGTTAATTGATTTCCATGCACTTGAATTTACCTGACGAACATGAAGGCTTCTTAACACACGAAATAAACAGTTCTCTGGAACACATTAAAGAGCTCTTACAACCACGCAGATGAATGAATGATCGTAAGCTTTGTGGTGTCAATAATGCTTAATTTATAGTAATAGCAATTACTGCACTTCTTAGGGCAGAATGCACTTTTGCTATAGAAGCTTTCTGTCTGAACAGGGTATTCATCCATGATTCAGCAGTTACAGTAAAATGTAATATAGGTCATATATATATATATATATATATATATATATATATATATATATATATATATATATATATATATATATATATATATATATATATATATATATATATATGCACATATACATATATCTAAATATTTTTATATATATATATATATATATATATATATATATATATATATATATATATATATATATATATATATATATATATATATATATAATATTAAATATATCTACACTTTGGAATGCGTTGCTAGCCCACTGCCAAACACCCTTGCAGCAACCCACCACAGTCCACTAGCTATCAGGTAACAAAATTCACAGCTTAGTAAATCGCAAATATAATTAAACTGATAACACCGAAATACATCGCCTCTAACCATTTTCATTTCCATGTTCCAGATCTTGCGACGTTGAGGACACCTTGGAATATTTCTAAAAGTATGTATGACATATTTATTTATTAAGTATGACTGTAGATATAAGTTTTTGCATGTATCAGGTATACGTTTAGGAACCATTTTACATAGCGGTAAAAAATTTATGTTTTTACATTTTTAGTTAAAGTAAAGAGTTCTGACTAGTTCTATACATACAGGTACGAATAACGTGTTTAATTAACTGTTAAACATGGGGTATGATTCAAATGATGAACTTTCCAACCATGGGGGTATTATTATTGTCTTTAATGAACCAATTATGATGGATTTCCTCTCAATGTCAGTTATAGACAATTCTGTACCATGCGCAAACCTCGGCCAGACTCCAATCATGCTGTATTCGCTTATCCCACACCTTTGCAAGTTCATAAAATGTTCCTTCTTAAACTCTATCCATACAGATATTCAACAGTTATCAACACAATATATTCTTGTCTCAGGCCCATTTCTTACACAGGACAAGATATTCAATAGTTTGCATGTACTAACACACGTTGTACTTCTATTTACAACCTTTTAGCTAATTTTCCCCTTCATTTTCAAACCTCTCGTACAACATTAAATAAAAAAAAAACCCTTTACGTTCCCAGCTCCCTTATTTATCTGACATTATTTTCTCTTGACAATGAACTTGCCATTTTGTCACTTTCTCAACCAAAATCCTCACAAATTTATTGGTAAAATAAGTAACTTAATGCTCCTTAATTCTTAGTGTCTTAATATCTCTTTACCCCTATAAAAGAAGCAATTATTACTCTCACACATACCTTCAGAGTCTTTCCTTCATCCAGACATACCTTACACATTCTAGTCACCTGCCCATCACACTTTCACCACCCTACCGCAACATCTCAACTGAAATCCGAACAACTCATGACGTGTTTCCATTCGCCAACCTACTCATTGGTTTCCTTAAGTCCTACACAGCCATTTTCACAATCATCCTCTTACGTTTTCAATTCATCAACCTATTCATTTTTTTTCTTAAGTCCTACAAAGTCATTTTCACAACTATCCTCAAATCCTAACTAACCTCTTCCACTCTCGTGTTTCCAGCTGTTTCCGTCTTATCCTCCACATTAAACAGACCTTCCGGATACCCACTCCATCTACCCAGGGCTCCAGCCACTTCAGACAAGGTCTCTCCCTTAGAATATTTATTCTGATATCCCTTTCTCTGCATTTACTTACTGGCTAAACAACTTACCCTCTCTAAAGTTTCCTGCTCGTATTTCAAACTTACTTTTCAATATTTGACTTCTTTCTTTTATCTGACTTTCCCTAGATTACTCTGTCGGCCATATGTTGAATATATATATATATATATATATATATATATATATATATATATATATATATATATATATATATATATATATATATATATATATATATATAAATATATATATATATATATATATATATATATATATATATATATATATATATATATACATATATATATATATATATATATATATATATATATTTATTTATTTATTATTCATAGTTAAAGGATATGTGTTTAAACTATAGCTTCGTTTTCCCTCAAGAAAAACCAGGTCATTATTATCATATTATCATCATCACTATCATTTTATAAAATTAACTTTATCGAAAATGACGAACTGCCTTTCGTTCGTTCAACCTATACTTCGACCGTATGCCTAACTCCCTTTTGATAATTTTTCATCTCTCCTCCCACGCACCTTCGAAAATCAATAAGGAGCCTATGCGGCCGTTAACAGCTTGGCTAACACGATTTGTACCTTTCGAAAATATGTAGTCCTCAGCAACATCTGCCAAATCTACTTTCATTCTGAGATGGAACGGCTGAAGTCAATGCTACTTGCGTTTCCTGATTGTGCGTATGTAGAAGTTAGTTTTCCACAGATTTATCTTACATATCAGAGAGAGAGAGAGAGAGAGAGAGAGAGAGAGAGAGAGAGAGATATTGGTAGCATTAGCTAATGACTGCAGTCATTACTAACTGGCTTTCTTCAATTGAATGGTGTAAATGTTCTGACTTATCTGTTTCTTGAGTGTCTTTTTCACTTTTTCAGCGTCAAATATTCTAACAGAGAGAGAGAGAGAGAGAGAGAGAGAGAGAGAGAGAGAGAGAGAGAGAGAGAGAGGCACACAGCAACCTCCCAATTTTATTACTGAAAGAATTTCAACTACGTTGGAACGGTAAATGGGCCCATTAGTTTTATTTTACAATTCATATAATAAAATGATAAAAAGTATACAAAGAAATAACAAAATGAAAGATGGGTAATTAGTCCCTGTTTTGACGAACTGGCGTATCCTTTTTTTTTTTTATTTAAGTTTTCCAGCCAAATTGACTCTGTTTTTATATTCTATAACATCTAAACTTCCAGCTAATTAGAAGTTCTGAATAATATCAAAATATTAAAATCTTCGAAGCCCATTTTCTCAACATGGGTAAAAAAGGGCTTACGCTAGTTCGTCAAACTAGGGATGAATTTATAGAGGAGAGTAAATTTAACCTAAAAACAGTTACTTGCCACATATCCCACCAGATGGCAGACAATCGCCGTGGCTTTATCTCCAAAGTGATTCTTTAACATTTAAGTCTGACAGAGCGGTCTCTTTGTATCAGATGTTCTCTTTGTTCTCCTGGCAAAGTCTTCTAAGTTTTAAAAGGCCAGAAAGGTTTGATGTCATAAACTTTATAACTTGAGAATATTTTATTATTAGCACGGACTTTTAAAGTCGCATTTTCCAGACTGGTTTATCAAGTTTAATTAGTCATTAGCCCAAACGCATCTCGTTTGAGTTTTTGATTGATTGATTGGTTTATGTAATCTAGCGTCGAAATAACTGTGACCATCGACACCGTAAATGATTTATTCCAGGGCTGTAAAATTCTTGAATAAAAATGTTTAAAGATTACGTAAAATCATAAGTTTCAGAGAAACGATTACTGAATCCACTCATACTTACATACATTGATCTTCAAAACTTGTATAATTCTCTAGTAAGTTTAGGTGGTTTGGTTTGAATTTACATTTAATTAAAACAAAATCAATGCATGCAATCTCAACTGAAAGTTAATCACTAATAAATGAATTCACGAAACAAATATATTTTAAAACACGCCGGGAGAGGATATACGAACTATATTTGAAGGTCTCAATAGGACAGCCATGACACGAAAAATATGAAAATATATATGATTCCATTTCAGCACACCAATAAACAAAGGTATGACACGTGCCACTTGATTAAACCAACTAGCCTACATCGATATTCCACTGTAAAGGCATGAAATATGGGTACCAATTTACTATACCTCAGTATTGTGTCACAATACAACGCCCTTGATTATGCCCATCAATTGGTGTCATATGATGAACGGGGAACTGTTGTTTAAATTTCATTCATTTCATAGCTATTCGTTTTTTTATATTTAGCGAAGAAAACTCATTTTGCTAAAGTTCTGAAATGAAATTTAACCCCTTACATTATGAATACATATTAGGTGACAGTTTTATTTTAATAGGAGACTGTTTTAGTGAACCAATCGGAATGGCTTATAAAATTTAAGACAAAGGCCAAACGCTGGGACCTAAGAGGTTACTCAGCACTGAAAGGAAAACAGAGTAATAAGGTTTCAAAGGTGTAACAGGAGGAAAACCTCGCAGTTACACTATGAAACAATTGTTAGGGGAGGGTGAACGTAAGACGGAGGAAAGACATTATGAACGGAGGTACAGTAAAAGGAACTGAAAGAGGTTGCAGCTTGGGGCGAAGGGTCGCTGCAAAGATCCTTAATTAACGCATACAGTGCATGACGTGAGGTGCACTGACGGCACTAACCGCACCCCCCCCCCCCCAAGGGGAGTTTAAGCTAATATACACAGGTTCATTGATATTATGTCGATCTCAAAAAAAAAAAAAAAATACTGCGCCACTATTATCTATCGTACATGTAATTTCGACTATAGAATATACAATTAACATATAACTCAAATGTCTAAGTATGGAATTATATTAGGCTTAAAAACATTCCATAATGAAAATGGACTTTGGATCAAAATTCAAACTTCGCCCCAGTGAAGCATTTCTTGACACAGTGGCAACATCAGATGAACCCAAAAAGTAACAGTATTACAAAGCCTCTGTATCAGCTGATGAGGTAATACCGAATTACGTAAAAACGGCTGTTGCAGCGAGGTTGCGCTAGTAAGGGACTTGTTTCCATGTTCAATAGCCTGTGGCACGGCATTTTAATTAAAAGTAGATCCATTCTGATTTGGATTTTAGTCAGTGAGAGCTGTGTGCTTTTTTATTTTTTTTTTTTTTTTTTTTTTTTGCCCTTGGGAACAATTGGGAGTGCCATTAGCCAACTGTGTACTTGCTCTCTTTCCATTTAAAATATCCGGAGAATTAATTTTTCAATATGAATCGGTGAAACATATTTACTAATAACCAACAGGTTTATACGCTCCATCCACATCCCCCCCAACCCCTCAACATCCCTCCCTTTCTCTCTCAACTTACTATACAAAATACTTATTAAGAATAATATAATGAAATCTATGAATCTATTTCTCATCATATTAATGTTTTTTTTTTTTCTAAACACTTTTCCAAGGCGTAAATTTAACATTTGCATTCGGTAATTTTTCTAGCACGAATATAATTTAATGAAATCTCTGTATTTATTTCTCTTCGTTTTAATATTTTTATTGTTCTAAATACTTAACAAAGTTTACAGCTACCATAAATATTCGGTAACTTCTAGTACACATCCTCTTAGCTTCAGATTAATATTTCCTGTAATTCATCACTGTATGTGTGTAAACTTTCAAAATGTTTTCCTCTAAGCTGGTGTGTGTGTGGCGGGGGGAGGGGGCGGGGGTGGTTTGGCTCAAGGTGTCAGTCCTCCGGTTTACAGCAAGAATTTTTTGGGATGAGGTGCTGGACTCATGGCCCGTCCTCGGATGTTCAAGTAATTGATGTCATCGATCATTTTCTGACTTCCCATCTTAACTCTTATCAGCTAAACTTTGCTGAACGTATGAAAACGGTATAGATTTGTAAATAACCGTAATATAGCCCAATAATATATATATATATATATATATATATATATATATATATATATATATATATATATATATATATATATATATATATATATATATATATATATATATATATATACAGTAAATATAAAATAATATAATATAAATTATATTGTCTGAAGTGAAACATGAAAATAACCAAATTACGTTGAGTCAAATGAGTCAAAATTTAACGATATGTACAGGTGTAAATGTATACACACACACACACACACACACACACACACACACACACATATATATATATATATATATATATATAATACATATATATATATATATATATACACATTTATATATCACCCAAAACTCCATACACTTTGATATAAACAAATTATATAATCATACTATGTATAAAATGTGCATGTGTAATATACACACTTTTCACTCTGTTTGCATGACACTTTGATATAATCAAATTATATAATCATACTATGTATAAAACTGATACATGTGCAAAGGCAAGCGCCATATGAATAAGTACATGAACAGCTTGTTCGTATAAAGTTACCAAACTGATACATGTGCCTCTAGGCAAGCGCCATATTGCAAGTACATGAACAGCTTGTTACTGTTAATTGGTAACTAGATGTTTGCAGTAGAACTGTACGATTCATAACTTAAAATTAACGATGTATAAATAGTACAACTTATCATTGTTCATGTCCAAGAGTTATCGTCCTTCCACTGTGCTATTTTTCTAGTCTGTAAACAAATGGAAAGTGTATATATTCATTATAAATACACACAAACATACACACACCCACACACACACACACGCACACCCCACGTACGCACGCACACACACATATATAATGATGGTTTTATAATGATGGTCAAGTGGAAAGTGTATACATCCATTATATATACACACACATGCTATATACATACTGTATATATGTATGTATGTATACATACATACATATATATATCATATGTATATGTATATATAATATATATAAATATATTTATGGATATACATATATCTATATATCTATATATATATATATATATATATATATATATATATATATATATATATATATATATATATATATATATACGTATGTGTATATATAATGGATGCATACACTTTCCACTTGACCATCATTATAAAACCGTCATTATGTGTGTGTGTGTGTGCATGTATGTGTGTGTTCCAAAACTTATTCAGAGGAGTTTTAAATGCAATTCCTACTTTAGAACATATGAATCAAACTTTGGGAATATGATTAAGATAAGGTACTTGTAGATTCAGACATTTTGAAAGTAAAAGAGAATCAGGCTCACGATCGAGTATGTGATTTAGGCGGTGAAGGTTTTGGTTAGACGTTCCAATTGGACCTTGAATCACGTTTACTGGTTAAAAGCCGTGACTGCAGGAACTGGAATTATGAATCAGGTCTAAGATTCCGAAAATAAATTTCGGTTCGGGCGTTTGGATTGGATGCTGAAACCAAGCCATGGTATTGAGATTTAAATCGTAGGTTTCAGCTTATGCAGGCACTCCAGATTTATGATGAGTTTGAAGTGTGGTTTTATAACGATAGTCGAGTGGAAAGTCTATACATCCATTACATATACACACACGTATACACACACATTATATATATACACATATACATATACATAGATATATACATATTCATACACATGTATATAATATATGTGTGTGTTCATGTGTGTGTTCATGTGTGTATATATATATATATATATATATATATATATATATATATATATATATATATATATATATAAATTATATATATTATGTATATATATATATATATATATATATATATATATATATATATATATATATATATATATATATATATGTATACACGAATCCTGTTTAAATATTATTCGAATCATATACCTGAGACAACGTCTAATTAAAAGAGCTTTTAAACCATACACCAAAAACCACCGATGGTTTAAATGCCACGCAAATCCATAAGCCAGCTTCGAACACCCACTTTCGAACGGGGAACTTCACCTGCGAATCTTCCTTTACACCTCCTTATCTTCCTCTCATTCGAGGCCGAACGCCCTTCCTTTCTCCTGGCTCGCCATCTTCTGCAGCCGGGTCCAGAGTTATGGGAATCATGTTTTCAGAGGCTATCAAGGGACCCGATCTCCGTCTGCTGAATCATTTCCGTCATTCTGACGCGAAGGGAACGTTCGCGCCGTTAATAATTACCTTTTACGTCTTTTGAGCTCTCACCTGTGTAATAAGACGTGTGAATTACAAATGGTGAAAAGTCTTCTGGTTGTATTATCGTGAAGGGTTGATTAGGTGTTTTAAAAGGGAACTGAGGAGACAAGTTGTCTTTGCTCGATTTTCAAATCATGTCAGACCAAATGGTCACAGGAAATGAAACAGAGAGAAAGCGAAGTAAAAATTATGAGACTTTATACCAAGGACTGACCATACAGATACTAAAGGATGACAATTATAGTATTTTATGTACGCGTGTGCAATTGGTTTGTGAAATGGAACGATGAAAAAAATGTAGATTAAAAAAAAGTTAAATGAAACGATGAAATAAATGCAAATAAAAAAGTGAAATGGAACGATGAAATAAATGTAAATGAAAATATATTACGAGCTGCTAACAAAAGGATAAAACTGTGTACGAAGAGGCTAAGGATGGGGAAGTTTTCTGCACAAATATATATACATGATTGAACGGCCGAAGCATGAATAAGGCAGCGAGTTAACATTTTGTTAGGAGAAAAGTCTGAATCTAGAAAACATACATTCATAGACAAATATATATACATTATATATATATGTATATGTATGTGTATATATCATATATGTAAAGGGTACCATACATATATACAAATATATGTGTATGTGGGTGTATAAGTATTAAGTAAGCAGACATATCAAAAAAATTTTTATGATGATGATGGTGGAGAGAGAGAGAGAGAGAGAGAGAGAGAGAGAGAGAGAGAGCTCTCATAATATACAAAATCCACACATAAAAAAAGGCAGCTCCTCATGTTATCCTCCCTAAAACACCTGCTTTATATATATATATATATATATATATATATATATATATATATATATATATATATATATATATATATATATATATATATATATATATATATTGTCACGTTAGTGATGGTTTTTGGGAACTGCTGGTTCCCCGCTCGTTCCCTTTTGTGGATTGCTGCCTCCTTACCTTAAAGTTTTTTTAGTTTTGATGCTTTCGTGGTGAGCTGCCGGTTTTCTGTCGTCAGTCGGGTCTGGTAGGGCAGCGAGAGTAGCGGCAGTGGCAGCAGCAGCAGGCAGTTTTTGGAGTCGACGTTGGTCGAGTTTTTGAGCAGCAAATTGGAGCACGCCTACGAAGTGGAGCACGTCGTAGAGGTGGAGTGTGACCATGAGTAGTCGTGTGACCACGAGCTGCTCATCTTTGATGACAGCGTGAGGCTGTCCTGACGTCTCCATCGGGGTTTTGTGGTTGGTGGGTTTTTGTCCCTGTTGCACAGCTGAGGGCTGTCTTGGTGCCCCGATGGAGGACGTATGTTTGTTTTTTTTTTCTGCCTGCTGTTGTTTATTTTTGCCTTTTTTTTTTGTTTAAAGCTACTTTTTGTTTAACTTGCTTTTGTTTAGTGCTGCCTTTTGGCTTATTTTTGTATTTATGGTTTTTTATCTTTTTACCAGACCTGACTCACTTGTAAATACTCGTCTTAATAAATTAATTTTAAGCTCATTTTATTGTTTTTGTTGTTTTCCCCTCCTTTGTTTGTTGCATCTGCCGTCAGTCATGACAGCCCTGTCCTGAGTATATTAAAGAACCTGCATAACGGCCCACAGGTCGTACATATATATATATATATATATATATATATATATATATATATATATATATATATATATATATATATATATATATATATAATGTTTAAGGAGACACATTACCTCCATATCTCCTCATGTTTCTCAAATGAGTTTTCAATAATGGCGGAGACATCATCCTCACCAAACGGAATTTTTGGGGGGGTTTTATTACGAGGACCTCCCTCTCGAATGACTCCAGACACCGGCTTCTCAAATGACTTATTTACATAATATTTGGTTGGGCTCTCGCAATATTTTCTGCGCGTCTCGCGAGGCCGCGATGTTTGGGGCCTTTATTTTATTTTATTTATTTTTTTTTTGTCGCCCCAAGCAAAAACCTCTATGATAATGCTAAGCCAGTTTTGTAATAGGGCTTTTTCTTGAAAAGTTACTCGTTGCGCTACATAAGGAAGATGGGTTATTTTTCGTTTGATGATTAGTAACACCTATCATATGAAGGTCTCAGGAATAAATAATGATTTGGGAGCGCGCATGTGTGTGTGTGTGCGTGTGTGTGTGTGTGTGTGTGTTCGTAACACTTCTTCGTAAAAGGAATATTTCTAGACAGGGATGAAAAAGTGAACTCTACTAAATATCATTCTCACTGATAATTAACTTTCTGTGACTGAAAATTTAACAAGAAGTTAATTAAAAATAACGTTCTGCGAACTAGTTATTTCCATAAGCGTCGCAGTCGATGTAAACTCAACAATATGTTCCAAACAACAAAATGTCACCTTTATGAAATACCAAACGTTTCTGGCTTACAACAATAACAACAACACGCACATCAGCCCCTTTCCCGCAAAATATGAGACTTTTTTCCAGAATAAAATTTACCACTAAACACAATTTCCATAAGATCTGAATATGATGATGCCACCTACAAAAAAAAACAAAAACAAAAAAACTCGTAACCCTACCTAGAACTTACTTAAGCTCACTTTACAGAAACAGAAAATTCTCATTGGTCCAACCTCCTTGGCCCGTTGCTTTTAATTTTTTTTTTTTTTACATTTCCTGAAGACGTGTGAGATACAAATGCTGCGAACAGAATTGGTAATGAAGTGGGATTACTCTGAGCGTGCTAAGCTCGCCAGCAGAAAAGAAAAAAAAATCACTATTCACATGTTAATCTATCTCCACTAGACGAAACGATTGTCTTGTAAACGTTTCTTTATTTTTTACTTTTCTATTTATTTTCTGTGAACTATTCCATTCTTTACCTCCCTGTAGCTTCGTCCATATTCTACTGAGGCTTCCTAAATTACACGAGATCTAGTAGCAATAAAGGAATTCCTTGGCAGTACATGAAGTGTGAAGAATCTGAATTGCAGAGGCTCGAACTTCTCCAAAATCTTCTGGTAATGATCGAGGCTGAGCGTCTTCCCCTTACCACATTCATCTTTGGTAGATTCTGATGACGTAGGAATGGAATGGAATATAGAATTTGGGCCAAAGGCCAAGCGCTGGGACCAATGAGGTCATTCAGCGCTGAAACGGAAATTGAGAGTAGAAAGGTTTGAAAGGTGTAACGGGAGAAAAACCTCGCAGTTGCACTATGAAACAATTGTTAGAAGAGGGTGGATAGCAAGATGGAAGAGAGAGAATATGAATGGAGGTACAGTAAAGGAATGAAAAGGGTTGCAGCTAGGGGCCGAAGGAACGCTGCAAAGAACCTTAAGTAATGCCTACAGTGCACTGCGTGAGGTGCACTGACGGCACCACCCCCCACGGGGATTCTGATGATGTAAGGCATCGCATTCCATCATAACCTTTTAATCTTGGGCTCTGTAGCGACTGTCAAGAGAAACCTATGTTGGGCAAGTTATATTGAAGTTGGTGACGTTCCAGCAACTGGAATTTCTCAAGAGAAATTGTGGTTATAATTAGAATCAATCACCTGTTTAACCTCCTGAAACTTGGAATCCCCAGGATATTATGTAAAACAGAATTCGTCGAATTTCAAGATTCAGAACCTTGGGCAAGTTTTTAACCTTGACATCAACTAAATTTTTTCATTATTAAATTGGAATATCGATGTAACAAGACTAAAAAAGTCACCAAGTTAAGATTTCGATTTTAAAAGTGAACTAGAAATTTAAGAGCGGAACTGAAGTAAATACAAAGAAAAAAAAGATTAAATACCCCTCAAGTACGTTTACAAATTTGAAATGGACTGGAATTTCCAATATGAGCTGAACTGGAATGTAACAAGACACCAAAACTCCCAAGATTATCCTGATAAGTGAAAGGGAAACCCCTGATGATTCGCAGTTCTT